>NC_041358.1:11907882-11912882 GCF_900634415.1 Cottoperca gobio
TTACAATAAACATGTCTGAAGGATTTCTGGTGTACCCATAATTGCAGCGGATAGCTTTTGGTATTGAAAGCTGTTCAGCTGGGAGGGGTTGGGATTTTGAATCATCAAGACTGATGCCAAATATTGAATCAAATGAACAAAGACATAGTTTGTTTTCTTAATAGTTTTACTTTCTAAATGTTAGAATATAAATCTTTATCCACTCTAACCAAGAGATTACTGACCAGTAGCAATTAAATGGAAACTGCTGTTGCTCATAATTGTTTCTTTAGCCAGAGTGGCGTGGTTATCAGGATGGCAATGTTGGTCAGCAACCACTTTGGTCCAGATCCAACTAGTAGAGGATCCCCTGACTGTTTATCCAGGGTCATCATAAGGTTCCCTTTGTCAACTTCAACTACAGTGTATTTAAATGGCATGTCAACCAAAAACCCATTAGACTGACAAGAAACGTGCTATCTTCTCTAACAGTTGATAATGGTGTTAATACTCCTTTCAGTTCTTAATGATTAATTATAATGGATGTTTGTCACCAGTGCACATGGTACAATAAAAGGCATATTTGTCTCACTCCCTTTCCGTCTTCTCTCTTGTCCCAGAGACCTTCGAGTCGCTGGTGTCCTTCACATCTAACCTGACCAGCACTCTGTTCGACAGCGCTTACTCTGCTCTGGCGTCCGACTGTCGCTCCATTGTGCTTCAGCTGTTCAGCGACATCACACTCCACCTTTCAGGGGACTCAAAATCCTCATTGGACAACACTGTGCGTCGGTTCTACAATGACCTTTTCCCGTTGGTCTACCGCCGCCTGCTCAACCCTGGGATCGGCCACATGTCACCCAAGTCCCATTCCTCCCCCTCAACCAACCACGACGACTGCCTGCGGATGACGAGGCAGGACGTCAGCCCGTTCGGACCTCATCCTCGCCTTCTGGTCAGCAGTTTGTCCCGTGCGCTCGAGGCGGGCCGAGCACTGAGCCGACTGCTGAGACTGGCTGGAGAGGTTGTGAACGCGACCGAGAGGGCATCGCTATCCAGAGAATGTGGGCGAGGCTTAGTGAGGATGCAGTACTGCTCCCACTGCAGAGGGATGACGCTGATACGGCCCTGTACCGGACTGTGTGTCAACATTATGAGAGGATGTCTGGTAAGAGTTTGAGTGTTGGAGCATCTACTGTTGTGTCCTCTCAAGTTTACATATTACCACGTCATATCTTGTTTATTTAATCCATACACAAACAGAAATGTAACAATTTGTGGGACTTATGTGGTATAACAAAAGCGAATAGTTCCCAACATTTGTAACTATTCCTTTAAATTAACTTCCCTTTTAAACTCTTGCAACTTCCAAAGTACAACTATTATTGTAGATGTATCATATCAGCAATGTTTTGCTTCTTTAAATGATTTGTAATCTCATATCAGATTTAGAATTTGCAGGTCAGTTAGTGTTCATCTAATCCTTTTCTTTTTAGGCCATGTGTGTGCGTATTGTAGCTGACACTGTTTTAAATGCTTGGGAGTTCTCTGAGTATTAGTCTTCCTTTTGCCTCTGGAGAAGCAAGGACAGATTCTTTTTTTTAAGTAATGCTCCCATCTCTCACATTCCTAAATCGCTCATTCACAGCATTTTATAATCAATAAATCATTTCCTCATTAAGTTTTAGACTGACAAATAACAAGAGCATTGCCAAGAGAACTGGCAGTGTCTTCCGTGTATCTTACTGGGCCGCTTCGAAATTTGCTGGACAGCTTTAACAGCGCCCACAATAGAGAGACTTGGAAGATTGCGCTGTACATCCCGCTTGAGAGTTTCTTGGAAGCAAAGAAAGCATGGTGGTAAAACAACTCCCATCATGTTTATCCTCTTCAGTAAAGCAAAGGAAAGAAAAACACACACAGCAAAGTCAAGGAAAGGCAAACGGACAAGTAGGAACAGCCTCGCTGTGACGACTCGGCTTATGTGAAATGTGGTCTTGTCTTGAGGTAGAAATCTCGGTCAATGCCTTATTTCCTCCCATCTAATTGTTTTTCTTATTATAGCAAAGTGTCATAATCCATATGTCACTTAGAGATTGATTTTGAAGCATGCTATATGCAGCACACCTAAGAAACGTTTAAAATGTAACATTAAAACGTGTCCTCGTTCTCTTTCTCCTTGTCTTCTCTCCACATTTGCCACCTCTACACCCCATGTATCCTCCCCCTCTCTTCACCATCTCTCCTCTTCTCCTGTCCATCCTCTCTCTTGTAGGTGGGTGTATCAGAGCTTGGCGCCCCCTGGGGGAGTTTGGTGGTGTTGCTGCAACGGTTAGCTGCTACGTTAGCAACCAGCAGCAACCACAACAGCATGGAGTTAGCGCTGTTAGCGGTCCGAAATCATGTGAATGATGCTATACTGCACGCTCAGCTGCACGGGCCACGCGTCACAGCCACAGTAAGCAGAGGGCATGATGGGATCGAGGGGAAGATGTATCCAAGTGTGGTTTGCTTTATACTCTACGTACTTTAAATTGTTACATAAAGACATTTTGGATTCTCAATAATGATGGCAGTCTACTGAAAAAGGTTTGACTACTAAAGTAATTGAGCCCCTAAATTGTACCCCTGTAAAATACAATCAATGATTTAACAGATAGCTAAACCACCCTTACTCATATATCCCAATAATAAAGTCATTTGAATTTTGGACACAGAGTAAGGAAGGCAGAGGGTTTTCTTTCAGCCCGGCAGTTGGATCTCCTCACAAAAGCCTTGCACCTAGATGGGCTAAAAACAGCCTCATTCTTCAGAGAATCAGGGGTTCCCCTCAGTCTGTGTGTGTGCGACTGTGTATGTGAGTGTGAATACAGATCCAGTGCCAGACAAAGACTGTGGTTGGCGGGACAACCAATACCCAGAATGCAGCTTGGTTCTGAGTGATGAGAAAGTTTCTGTGGCTAATCTCTGGACAAACAGACGACACACAAACACATGCATGCACACACTGTTGGAGGAGGAAATAGAGTAGCCATCCAACTTTGAGAGAACATTGTGGACTTAGTAGAGTAGATTCCTGAGAGGTAAACAAACATACACAAGTATAATCACACTGCTAATTGTGGCTAATACGAAAATACCACTTAATTGAATATTTGCTCAAGCTTCTTATTCATTAGACACTTCACCCAAGGCGAACCCCTAACCCTTTAACGGAGTATGTTCAGCATTTAAAGTTGATAGAGGAATTTTGGGACAGTAGTAATTCCTCTAAACAAGTAAGACCACTGTTAAGAAAACTGATTTGACGTGTGCGTGTGAGCTCAATTTGGTACTTCTGGATTAGTAAATCTCATCCAGGTGTACCATGGGAAGATTGTGGAGCTCCATATAATATGAAAAATATTGAATTTATGATGTAGTAAAGAAATATATACAATAATAATAACATATATAGTATATACTGTACACATTTCATTGTTTATGTTTCAGAGGAAAATAAACACACTTTCATGATTACAAATTGGTGTGAGGCCGATCTAGTATTATTAAAGCATATTTATTGTCACAATAAGCAAGAACCTACCAACTATGAAAGGCAGACTGCACAGGAAACGGCTCCCAGCAACACGAGTCAGTTGTAAAACCCTAACACCATATTCTGCATCGACAGTTTGTCAGGACTAGATAGCGAGCAAGCAGAGACGTTTAAATAACTAATGGATAGATGGTTGAATCATCCAGGTTCTGTCTCTCCGAGTGGTAATGCAAACTTTAATAAACCCACTGAAACAAAACAATGCCAGGATCACTATGTCTTGCATCAAAACAATTTAACAATATCCACTTTTATTTGATTAATAGTGTTAATAAATAACATCCAATTCAAACCAAAAACCAAAAACAGTGGTCAGTGTTGCAGTGTATTTTTCTATGTTTCTATTTATAACAGCCTTTATCTCTCATTTTAATTTTAATTTGTACTTACTTTTTAATGACAGAAGGGGGGGGGGGGACAGGTGTGTAATGTCATATGTCTTTTAAGCTACTGGATGCCTACATTTTCCTCGGGATCAATATAGTATCTATCTATTTATCTATCTAATTTAAAATCTCTTCAAAAGAACACACTTATGGTATGACGGGTTGTTTCGATCGGGGTGCTTGAGCTCGTCTGATGTGGGATACTCCATGCACACCACTTTGCATTCTTCTGAAAGGCAGCCAAAGTACTACACTGCACACTGTCTCCTCCTCAGGTAGAGAAGGTGTGTGGACCCCAGGCAGCTGGTCCCATGATGCCAAGTGCAAATCCCACCGGCTCGCATGTCACAGCCTCTGTGAGCCCTTCTACATCAGTAACCTCAGGGAGGTCAAACGTGACATCGCCTCCCTCAGCGGGTCCAGCTGCTCATCAGCGTCTGCAGCCTCAATCCCGGAGGTGAGTTACTTACATCTGATGAAATGTATGAGTTCTTGTCAGAGGTCAGAATATCAGGGGCAAGTTAGAATTTGGCCACAGAAGGTGAATTTATTGTGGGAAGAAAAAGAGTATTTTCTTTTTTTTTACATTTGACCTTGAGTCATGGCAAAAGAAAATCAATTCAAAAATGTTTTCCTGTGGTTGTGTGTGTGTGTGTGTGTGTGTGTGTGTGTGTGTGTGTGTGTGTGTGTGTGTGTGTGTGTGTGTGTGTGTGTGTGTGTGCGTGCGTGCGTGCGTGCGTGTGTGTGTGTATCCAACAGGTCATTTCCTCTTAAAGGCTCCAGAGGAGACAAGAGTCGCAGCCTGAAAAAACTGTCTAGGTAAATTCATCTGCAATAGTCATTTTCTCCATTCTGTCAATTCAATAACCCTTGAAAGAACAGCCAGTGTCAAAAGAAACCTTATTACTTAACAGTTCCCCCCTGGACTTAAGATATGAATTTTACAATTATTCAAAACATCTTTTAGGATGATTCAGTGCTAACATTCGGCCAATAAAGTGTACAGCAGCTGTTGTTAGTGAACTTCTAATTCTCTC
>NC_041358.1:11917882-12072882 GCF_900634415.1 Cottoperca gobio
GATCATTCACAGCACCGACAGTTTTCAATACATTCAGTAGGACAGCAGATATTGGATGTGAGGAATCCTTTAGATGTGCAGATGCTTTTGATATCTTCCTCTTGGCTTGAATATAAAGGTGCGATTTGTCACGAAATAGGACAAAGAATATTTGCCAAATTGTAATTACAGGTTATTGAACAGATATTATGTTCTGTAGCTTCAGTAACCTTTGCACATATTACTCATGTTTATCAGCCATGTGTCATTTCTTAGTACAATTGTCTCCAAATTGATGAAAGAGGCAAAAGAGATGATGTCCGTAAATCCAATCAACGACACTCACCATTCACCACATTCATGCTGAATCTATTTTCTCTTTTTTCTTGAACTCACTCATTTTAATTGGACTTAACAATACTGAAAGGCAGTCAAGCTAGAACAAGTAAAGCCACACCATCTTCACCTCCAGCCTCTGTAGATCCGATGGCTGTTAAGCATTAAGTGAGACTGATATCTGTTCAGCCTTTCAACAGATGTTTAGTTGCAGCTGGCAGAGGTGTTTTAAGAATGTCTCCTTCTGCAAATACCACATAGTTGCATACAGCCAACTCTCAGTCTATGTTCCCTTTCTAGCTTTCCACTGCTAGGCTGTAGCTGTTAGACAGCTGATGGGGGGGAAACAACATGAATCCTTTTTTTCTTCCTTCTATCGCACCAATCATTACAGCGCATAGCCCATTAATAATGTATCTCTCCAGTACATATTGTAGAGTCATAGTCATGGAAATAGGCATGCATATGTGGTGGAGATTTCAGTGACCCTAATAAATATTGTTCTCCTACCTGTCACTTATCCTAGAATTGCTAATGAAACAGCTGAAAGCATTCCTCTTGGATCACTCCACATCAATGGGCTTTTAGAGTCAATTATTCCCACCATACATGTTATTTCCATGGGGAAACTTACTCCTTTGAAATCCCACATAAACAAGGTGACAAAAACATCATTATTCCACCTTAGAAATATAGCTCAAATCAGACCATTTATAAATCAAAAGGATGCTGAAAAACTAATCCATGCTTTCATCTCAAGCCGACTCGATTACTGTAATGCACTCTTTACCGGCCTCCGACAAAAAACAACGGAGAGACTTCAGCTCATCCAAAACGCTGCAGCGAGGCTGCTGACTAGAACCAAGAGGAGAGACCACATCAGTCCAGTGTTAGCTGCTCTACACTGGCTTCCAGTAACTTTTAGAATTGACTTTAAGGTCCTCCTTCTTGTATACAAAGCCCTAAACGGAACCGCATCAAGTTACACTGCCAATTCTCTAATAAATGATGTGCCCCCAAGAACATTACGATCATCCACTACTGGTTTATTAAATGTTCCCAGAAACATCCAAAAGAAAATCAGGGATGCAGCCTTTAGCAATTATGCACCAAAGCTATGGAACATTTTACCTGCAGACATTAGGGAGGCAAGCTCGCTCAATATCTTCAAACGTAACTAAAAACATATCTTTTTACTTTAGCCTTTTAATGGTGATATTTTATATCTTTTTATCTTAGCCACTTTAAACTAATTTAAATGATTCCATACATGTTTAAGCTTGGTTTTCCTGAAGGAGGATCATTTAGTGTTGAGGAAGTAAGAAAGTTAAAAGTAAGGTTGAGAGAGCAAGAGGAAAGAGTAATGTCAAAGAGAAAGCAAATCTGAAGCATTGAAAACAATGGAAGAACATAACAGACAGTTTATGTTACGGGAGAAGGAAGCAGAGAACAGGGATAGGAAGAAAGTATGTGGATTATTTGCAAAGACCAATATCGATGAAAGTACAGACAAGGGATTATGAAAATGTCAAAGAATGTGTAAAGGCTGCTATTTTAATTCAGCTATTTTTATACAATTTTAATTCTGCTATATTATATCATTTGAATTCTGCTATTTTATCTGCTATTTTATACTATTTTAATTCGGCTATTTTTATAATGGTACAGACTCATTTACATCAACACTGTGATTATTGTTCTGTAAATGCTCTTACTCTGTCCTTGTACTAATTGTTATGTTTTTTGATGTGAAGCACTTTGGGCTGCAATTCTTGTATGAAAGGTGCTATACAAATAAAGCTTATTATTATTATTATTATTATTATTATTATTATTGTTATTATTGTTATTATTATTTAAATTGTAAATTATTTAGACGGTATGAATATTTTCCAGTATATTTAGAGATTTTTTTAAAACATTTGATACAGATGATTATTGTTTAATTTGACAAAGATTGTCCTCTTTATGGGTCAGAGATGGCTGTTTATAGTTTTAGAGCTATTCATAACATTGACGTTAGTGTGAGGGTAGGGACCTATATTCTGAATACTGTACATTTAAGCCTTATGCTGTTCACCAGTCTTGTGAATTACATTTATTTCATGCTTAATTGTCACATGCATCTGTATGCAGATGATACACTATTATATATGTAGCTGATTCTGTTCAACAGAGAAATTACAACTCTTCTTTAATTAACTGCAATATTCAGGATTACCCATAAAGGTACTTTATGCAAATACAACATTTCTAATGTACTCAATATTTAGTGATATACTGTATATTATATTAATTTGCACATCTCCACTGTCTCTGCTATATATTGACTATGTCCCAAATATCAAAACCTTGGTATCTGTCACAATGAGAAATATACATTTTATTATATAAACCTTTTGTAAGCTCTAACAAAAGCCAAGTTTCTGCCCAGAAAAGGTTTCCCTGAATTGTAGAAGTATGGTTGAAGTTGTTTTCCCCTCGGTTCCTGATTATGTGGAAGTAATCTTCATGCTCCTGCCTCCACCTTTATGTCCTCATTAGGCACTCTGCATTAAGCGCTTGGGTTTATTACTGTAGATAATTACAATACCCACCACTGCATTTTTCATGATTAAGTCGGTTGGTCTTCCTTTACTGAGAGGCACAATAACCCTTGCTGATTAATTATCTACAAATGTCTCGTTGGAAAATTCGTCATCTTGTATGTATCTTTTATTGCTCTGTAAGGAATGGCTGCTTTATTGATGGTGCCCTGGTCTTATGAAACAATCTGCAAAGCCATTTAAAAACCCAAACACTTTATACATCTTAGTCATTTTAAAGCCAAACATGGTAATGGCTAAGTGTGTTCATTACTTTCTTCGGGTTTGTGTCTGTTCACGTATATCATTTGTTTTACAGTGTAACTGTACACAGGGTGTTGTGAAAGAGCAAGTACGCTCAGCCAACCTTGTATAAATAAAGGTCAAATCAATTGCCTGTCACTCTCGGCTTCATTGTTACTAATGAAGACACACATTTCTAGCTTTAATGAATATAAAGGAAACCATGAATATGCCAGAATACTTTTGAGGTTATGCCAGTCTTGGGTGTGCAGCAGATTTATTGGATGTGTGGTGTTCACACTGATCCCTAAAATCTTTGCTGGACTCTTTGCCGGAGGAATCTTGGGATTTCCCCCTGGGGCACAGACTGTGGTTCTTAATTAAGTTTGTTATATCCTAAATACCCACCCTCCCCTTTCCTGTAATGTTTTCCTCCTCTTCCCTTTCATATTCTGCTCTGTCTATTGCCTTGGATTGTATACATCAGTTTGGGGTTGCTGAACCTTTCATCACATGTATTAATGGATTAGCATGTAGCCCAATATCCTGTTTGCTATTAAATAGGATACTCGATCCCTCTGTTTTGTCCTTGTGGGTACATGTAGCATTACAAAAGAGATCCATGAGATAGGGCTTGTCTCATTAAGTAAGATTGGGTTACCCATCTAACTTAAACTTAACCCAGACTTTCTGTAGTTAGAGGGCTTTTTTGTGCAGTGTGTTTAACTACCTCTGGAGATTTGAGAACATGTTTAAATGGCCAACCCACTAACAAATCAACTGCTCCAGTTCCTGGTTCCCACTAGTTTATACACACAGTGTTACAGTCACACAGACTGTCATCAATTTATCTTTTCCTGTAGCCATTATGTTTAATCATTTACAATGTAGTTTTCCTCCAGTAATCTTCACTGCATTGCGCTGCAGTAACAACACATCTGTAATAATGCATCTCATCATGAAGCATGAAGAGCGCAAAACTTGTAGTAATTATTTTTTCATACCCACTCTAGGCTACTGAATATGTTGAAAGTTTCAGCAGTATAATGTCTAATTTATTCATTTAGTTTCGTCTCTGTTGATTATATTTATTATAGTTGTGTGCTGTATTATTTTCCCCAACTCCATCATATTAGTTGTATCTCTCTAATGACCTAATTTTCCCATAAGAATCTGTCGTCTCACCCTCTCTTAAATTAAACATGCAGCTCTTGATCTGTTGATGTTTTATGCGATTGGCTGAATATTTGATGTGAACTTTCTCAAAGCTGGATTGGAAAACATATCTCATAGAGACGGCTAATAGGCACTTCTGTGAGAGCAGTTATAATGTCAGGCTCAATGAAGCCACAACACAACAAGGCTTAGCTGAACTTGCTTTGTGAGTCAGGCCACAGGACATGGACACTTTAACTTGAATAAGACTTTAACCAAGATATGACCCTTATTTCAGGACAAATGTATGCATTAAAACACAATCTGTGTGAGAATAAAACGATTTGACAAACCTAATTAGAGACTTCATGCAGTCATGCATTCATGACTAAAGATTCTGGTGGGGTCCGACTCCAGACCAGCAGGGTTAGCATGGCTCCAGAGGCTGGGGTCTTCACCACTACACTATATCTTGGTATTAGTCAAGTCATTTCTTTTAGATCCGACTGACATCCACCATGCATCTGCTCTCTGGTTCCCACAACCCTCTTCCCTTGTTGCTATAGCCAGAGCGTGTTTGTGTTTTCGAGGGTGTGGACTCAGCAGTTACTGACTTGGTGGCTGATTGTATTAGCGAGGAAAACTGGTTTGGAACTTGGGAGACTTGGAAAAATATGACTCATGAACTGTTGTTTCTTCTCTTTTGCTTTTCTCTCACTTCATCTTCCTTTTGATCCACCTACTGCAACCCCACACACAGATTCAATGATGTGATAGTTTCTTTTAGCCCACGACAGAAAGAAACATCAATATGTGAGATGGTCAAAGATCAAACTCAGTGATGATGTCTATTTGCCACCTTCAGGCAACTCGGCCCAATTTGTCATTTAAATGAGTTCAGGATTGTTATGGAATGTTGGATCTAGTCCTATAGCTATTCTTAGTAAACAGTACTTGTGTCGATATGGTCAAACCTCAGTCTCTGTACATATTAGGAGACTGAGATTGTCTTTCTCATGGCAAAGCACATACAAATAGTGTTTAGGTCAAAGGTCAGCCTGCAGAATATACCTTCTCAGGTCTGTTTCCATTACCATCCCGGTTGACTCCCCTCAACAAACCACAGCTGCAAGATAAGAGTTATGATGGGCCCGGTGTATTCAGACTGGCAAGGTCAGGGAGCTGCTACAGCTGTCGTAGAATGTGTTGACTGGGATTTGAGGAGCCAAGTAGGTGATCCATCTTTAGGTAAACGACTTATGGAGTGCCTTGTTTTAGGATAAATGTCGAGAGAGAGCGGCTGTTCACCAGCATGGATGGGGGCATACGATGTGACTGCATCTCTGCATTTGCTTGTACTGTTCATTATCTATTCTCCTTGATCAAGATCTAATAAACCTTCAGTGGTCTCCATCAGCTCCTTTAGTTTCCAGTACTCTGCTCATTAACAATTTCCTTCACAAGTATGAAGTTCTTATATGCACAAATAATGCAGAACAAGTAGCTATTCAGAGTAGTTAGTGGAGGAAGTAGAGAGAGTGAAGACAGAAACCATGAGATAACCAAGACCCTTTCACAGCTGGCAATAGGCAAAAATACTTTTAAAACCCATAGTTTATAGAATACAATATGTTGTATACATATTAGAGCCTTACATAGGGAGGTACAACCTCTGCTCTTATGAAAGCAAAATATACTGTGTAGAAGGTGCTGGGAGTCCAGTAACAAAGATCATGTACATAATTCAAACCATCACTAAAATTAAAGGATAAATACCACATAACTCCATAAAAAACAGTGCCTTTGAAATTATAATCAGTAAAAATAAAGAAATATGAGCAGTCAAATATAGTTAAAATGTTAAAATTGGAAGCGACACTTTAATCATGGAGTTCAATTAATCATTTTACAACCTGTTATTAATAAAAGCTCTATGACTTCAACAAGGTGGTTAAGATTAAGATCAGTCTGCCAGAAGATTAACTCATGTCACCATAGCTGAATGTCTCAAGTGACTTCTCTGCTTGAATTAAAGTCTGTTTCTTTGCTTCGTTTGCCAGCAGTTAATTTATTTTACATTGTGTGTGTGTGTGTGTGTGCGTGTGTGTGTGCGCGTGTGCGTGTGTGTGTGTCCCTGCACATGAAGTGAATCTCTACACACTGACCGAACACACTAGTATAGTGACTGTGGGAAAACTGGGGCAGGAGAGCAACACACACTCAGAACAAAAAGTGCTTTATGTCTCTCTCATGTTCTGTCTTTTCTGTAGTTATGCAGGTCGTGTAGTTGACAGCAGTTTAAAAGCCCAGAAGGAGAACCCAGAGATGACCATCCGTAATACAGATCCTGTCCTGAAGGGAGCGAAACAGAGGCTGGAGCAGCTAACACAGGTACACACGCACGCTTCAAATAAGAAATAGTTGGCGCACTCCATTCTCACAGTTTCGTCTTCTCAACAAAGCTTATGATGATTTTTAGTGCAATGCTAACAGCGAGGCCTACAGCAATATTGATTAGCCAGTTTCAACAACACTTTGATCCATAACAAATCATCCCGATATAACATTGATAAATAGATTCATGGTCCCCAGATGATGATTTTGATCTTTTTTGTGACCTTGTGATCTTTCTAAATACATCCCTATCTATGGAGAAAATATCCTGTCTATGAATATCTTCCAATATAATGACTTCCATTGTTTTTAGGGACCTTCTAACCTTTATCTAGCACCACCACAAGGCAAACATGTCTTCTCATACACAGGGACTCTAATGGGAAGATGGTCATGACATTTGCCCCAGAGACATTTTCCATTTTAGACACATGAGCTCACTTTCTTTCTTTCTTGCAGTGTCATCATGAGGCACAAATGTCAACTTTGCATCAGCATTACCTTTGTAACATAATCCTATAGGCATTCCAGCATGTACATATCTGACATGAACATTGATATATAGAGTTTTGGAGCCACGGCCCACACGATGGAGTCAGTGTCTTTTTCCCTTTGTCTTTAACCATTCCCCAGTAATGTAATATGTTTGCATTGGGCTGCTGCTTTTAATGTTTCCCACTGCGTAGACTAAGCAGTAGCCTCTGTTGTAGAACTGTATTTCAGAGAACCTAAGTGTTGATGTAGGTAAAGTCAGAGTAAACAAGAGGATCTGTGGGGGCTTTCATAACTCCTCCACAGAGCTTTAATATCTTCACCTTGGCTGTGACACCATGACGTATGAAGGTGATTAGCATATTGCAAGAATTTGTCTACCTGCCCTTAATGGACCGAATTATTCATATCCATACTTACATCATGATTCTATTGTTAGTTTGATCTTTTATTATTATAGTGAAATATTGAGTTCAGCCTCTTGGTGCTTTCCTTGTGATGAAGGTGTGATGCACGGTTGATAAACGTAGCTGCAGGGGTCTTTGGTTGTGTTTGTGTCCTGCCTCGTTATCGCCTCATGTGTGAACCGCTGCCTAATCCAATACACTTAAATGTCAGCTCTCTGAACAGATGTAGATAATAACATGCAGTAATAAATTAATTGATTCAACAATTAAACTGGATTTATGCAGGACTTTCAAAGCTCCGAACAGCATGGTAATATGGGGATATGATTCGCATGAATGATTCATAAAACCATGTGAATATGAGTCCATAAAAATGATACATCAAGGTTATCCATAATGATGACGCATTAGCTGCGCAAGGACCACGTGGCTGTGTTCAGGGGACTTCTGACACAGTTAGACAGGTGGACACATGCTGAGAGAAGGAGTAAATAAACGAGTGAAGAAGGCCAGAGCTAAACATGTGATATGGCAAACATTTAAGGATAAGGCTGGCAATGCTCTGGGCTTTGTTATCGCCAACACATTCAATGATAAGACATCTTGATACTTTCCAACATTCCCATCCTATCTGTGCTACTTATGGGTCGCACTTTCTTTTCTTTTTAAATGCTTTATAATTTCATACAACAACTTGGTCAATCAGGAATAAATACTGCTTTTGCTGGGGACTATTTTTTTAGCACCATATTTGGTGTGCTAGCAAGAATTTATAGCAGCAGGTTTTTATTAGTTATTGGAGCTCTATGGTACAGAGGATTAAGGATGTCAGGCTTTGGACACACAGGCAGTAGGATATGTGTTGGTCCTTCCATGTAGGATTTGTTGACTATCTAAACTATAGAATATCACTTATCCTTTCAAGTAGTATTCATTTGTAGCCATAACCATTGATGATGACAGAGATTTCAGTTTATGCTTGTAGGATCAACAAATGAATTCCAAATGAATTAGAGAGTGACGACATGTTGTGGTGTATCAGTTCTTTCAAAGGTGACTCTCTGTGTGCTTTATTGTAAGGTCAAGAGTGGAAATTGTAGAAAACCGGATGAATTCTCTAAACCTAAACGCTACTGGTCGTTTTGGAATATTCATTGAAGAATTATGGGATGAGACATGCTATAGTTTATTTTTCTCTTTTCGCTGTTGAGGCTCTTTCTGTGCTCCGTCTAATTTTGGTGGTGAGTCCATTTATCATGTCGCATTTACATGAAGGAAATGCCAAGTCAGCATCCTCCCTGCCATAAAGACAAACACACACCACACATGCACCATGCAATCATGTATGCATGAGATTCACTTTCTCATGCCCATTAATTCTATGTAAGCCATACATGGCCTATTATTATTTGATTTAAAGACTATTGAAGCTTCTGCCAATGTTCTAACGTGCAGACATACACACACTCAAACACCACGAGGATAGGAAAAGTAAGATCAGTGTTTTTGACATGTAATGCATTCCTGCTGAATTGATGATGGTAATGCTAACAGGCCACAGCATGAACCAAAGGGAAGACAGATACAACACAGCTCATCTGAATTGCAAACGATGTTCAGTTCCAAAGGGTGTGCAGTCTTTCCATCTTTTTGATAAATTCAGAGAAAGTCTGTGCACACAAACAAACCCTGTGTGTCAGTACTGTACACGCTGTGAGCTGTTATTGCTAGAGTTAGTTTAGAGTCAACTTTGTAAATCTAGGGCCTGGGCTGTGCTTCTTTCATGCTAGCTGCCCCGGTGCTTTCTACGTGGGGGAAGCCATTTATCTGAGGCACACACATTAATGCACACCATTTAATAATAACTATCCATGCCTGTCATGTGTGTCATTTACAAACTCACACAGCTAGGATTAGAGGAGGAACAAAATATGAAACAAGACAAAGAAGCATCCTTGGAATGTTAATTATTTCACCAGCCGTGTTTTGAAGAGCTGTCTTTCTGTCTGTCTTTCTCTCAGTCTCTTCTCATCTTTCACTGTCGCAATTTTGTGTTTTGTGTTAATTAGACCTTTGCAGCGGTGGCTTGTGTTTGACTCAGGTTTTTTTTCCCCTCTAATGGGATTCTATTAGTGTAGTCAGTCGCCTATCCTTGCAATTAAAATGTGTATGTACATGCTCCGCCAACACGGATGAGTCTAATCCACGCTGTGAGGGCTGCCCCTGCATAGAAAAAGAGCAGTGGCCTCACCGCTCCTTAAGTGACAGCACAATACAGGGGGTTTGGCGAGTCTTTGCCTTCTTTAATGGAGCAGTTGACATTTTTGGAAATACGATTTTCTTGTTAACAGATAGACGAGAAGATAAAAAACTCTCATATCTCCAACCTTGTAGCGACAGGGAAGTAATTTCTCCTATTACTCTGACTCCACATGAATGCAGCACAAATGCCCTATCTTGCAATGTTATCGAAAGTGAAAAATATTTTGTGTACAGCATCTGCTCCGGGATTTGGATCCGCTCCAAAATTGTATGGGTTCTTCTTCCTTTGGCCATGAGACTCTTTCACTGCTTTTTTCCCCCATGATCCTGCTGACAGACAGACAGACCACTTATTACAGTGTTGTTTGTTTGATAGCAATACTATCATTTCTATTGCATCCTTTATTATTATTTTTGAATGAATGTTGTCCTGTCTGTTTTGTATTTTTGTAATATGCAAACAAAAAATAAGAAGATAAGACCAAAAGTCCTCACCACGACCACATATTTTCTTTTGCCCTGTCATTAAGTAGATAGCACAGACCATCCTGGACCTGCCACCCTGGATTTTCTTTGACTTCAGCCTAATGGTTTCACTGGAGAGGTTCAGTGCCACATGACCCACATTCTGTTTAAATTCTACCCTTTCCGCATTACTAAGAAAACACATTACTGATGGAAACATTGCTGAAATGTGTTTTTGTCGTCCCTCAGCCCTCATTTGCAGTCTGATGACACGATGTTGAATCACTGCACAGAGTCTAGTCTGTCTCCATGTCCCCTGGGACACGCTGTCATATAATAACCTTGGTTCCCCTTGTTTCGACGGGCTGCCCCACACCTACTGTACAGTGGAGACCATATGTCCCTCCTTATGCATCCAACCTGCATCTATCGAGCAGGGAAACATAGGCAGACGTTATCAACAATTGCTATTGTTAAAAAATACCAATTGAACCTTGCACTTTCTGGTAATTTACTCTAACTAACAGTTTACCTTCAAATATCATGCACATAATAAAAGCAGGTTATTGCCCGGTTTGTTGATATATTCTCCTCCGTATGACTTTGTTTCTCCTTGTTCCAGTCAGGAAAGTACATGTGAAGTGCAATATAATTATGTGTATGTCTACCGCTACACATGTCCAGGGTTACATTGTGAAGAAAAATGTATACTATTTGCCAGCTCAGTCAGTAAGCATGTCACATTGTGCGCCACAGTATACTTTATAGCAACAGCGTATACCATATTTTCTCGTGTTAGCTGGATTATGTTTGCTAGTCAGAGTTAAGCCATGTTTAAATGGATTTGGCTGTCAAGCAACAAGTAGGGCGTTGTATCGTCGTAATAACTACTCCTGTCCTGCATGACAATGAAGTTCTAATGTTTGTAAAGAAATTCCAAAACAGCTCTCAGCTTCTGTAGTATTTAATTTGCCAGACAGACTCGTGTGGCATCAGCTTTGCTGTATATATATAAATGTTATCTAAAATAAAATAGAATGAAATGTCAGTACCATATATCTTTTTTCTTTATAAAACTGGTGGCTGTTTGCCTTATCTCTGCTCTCAGCTGGAATTTATATATTACCCACCTTGACTCTGTACAATACACATTCATCATACTGAACCAATTATATGTTCCTGTAGCCTACACAGTAGATGTGAAAACCTACTAACTTTTTGGTATTTCATAGTTTCTTACTTGTTACTTACGTGTTGTCCTTTATGAATGAATCAAATTCTGAACCCCAACATCTGAGGATGTTGGATGTTTTTTCAATCCCTCATTAGTTGAGCTTTAGCAAGTGGAGGTTTCCATTCGGCAGCACAATTATGTGATAGCCACAGCATCCATGCTGTGACTTAACTGAGCAGTAGATAATATGGATTCACGCACCGAAAGCATGACCTCAATTGCCCTTAAGTCTGCACTCTGACCTGTGTGTGTGTGTGTGTGTGTGTGTGGGTGTTGGTATTTGTTATTGTTCTTTAGTCTTATTTCTGTGGACATTTGTTGCCTTAAGAGGGAAAAATAATACAGAAAAACATCCCTTTTTGTTATTATTATTATATTATAATATTATCAGAACATGCTCTATTGCTGACCTTTCACCTCATTACTATTAGCTGCTTGTAACGTTTATAAAAAAGACTTTTAGAAAAAGTAAGAACAATGTGCAGAAGAGATTTGAAGCCAAATACGACTATTGATATATATATATATATATCAATAGTCGTACTTAAAAAGTAAAAGGATCAATAGATAAAAACAAAGGCTGCATAATTCAGGTGTTCAGTTGTGTCAAATTGCAATTTTGACGTGATGATGGTGCTCGATGAGAAGTCAGACCAGCATTGCCACCCATCGAGCCACGTGTACGTGAAATATTTTCTGTGTATTTGATTTAGGAGCTGTTAGTGGACCTCGGCTGGGCGAGCAAAACCAGAGGAAAGGTGGAGGAAGAGGAGGGAGGCAGCGCGCAGACAGAGAGAGGCAGCGGAGACGACTGCGATGATGAAGATGGCTGTGAAGCATCTGGTGTTGAGAACGGTGAGTCACACACACACACACACACACACACACACACACACACAAATATACAAACACGCAAGCAAAAATAGAGGAACAAACATTAGCAAACATAGACCCACACAGATATACCCTTAAAGGTATTCTGATTCATACATAACACATTAGCATATACAGTATACAAACACATACACACACACACACACTCACACATATATATACAGTATAACAACAAAGACAACACACAGTTCATTGGCATGGTGTAGGTTTTAATATGATGCAGCCTCCACACATCTTGTGCCAGCAGGGAAATGCCCAGAGTGAGGGATAGTGAGAGATGGATTCAACTGCCCCCCTCTCTCTCTCTCTCTCTCTCTCTCTCTCTCTCTCTCTCTCTCTCTCTCTCTCTCTCTCTCTCTCTCTCTCTCTCTCTCTCTCTCTCTTCTCTCCTCGCTCTCTTTTTCCATCTTTAATTTTGCTGCTCTCAGCAGTTTATTTCCTCCTCGGCCAGGATAAAGGATGCACCAACAACCAGGTCATCCCAAAAACAGAAATGGAAAACTAAACTGTAATTATTCATTTATCTCTTGACTTATTCACCGTACTCATGCTTATAAATAAAACATGGGTGTCACAGGGAGATCTGGGGACCCAGAGGAGCCTTGATGCAATCCCACATAATGCATGTAGTTAAAATGTTCCGTAATTTAAATAGTTGATTAGAAAATGTTGCTCTATGTTGAGACTTATTATCCAAACGTAATCGGTTCTGTTCTTGACCTGAAAAACATTTTAGTGTCCCATTTTTACCATGAGGTAAGGGGGGGGGGGGGCGGCAAAAAAAAGGGGGTTCTTAAATTGATCCACCCTTTTCAATGTGAGAAGAAATACGTGAACAGGGTGAAGCCAGAATTTAAAGAAATACTCAGATCATGTGTTCGCAGATTAATGTATCACATACTGTATTCACTGTATTTACAGCGTGTAATAGAAACAATTACCAGGTCTAAAAATGTTTTTGTCAGCCTTTAAAAATCCCATCATGTGTAACTTGAAAGTAACTTCACACAGACTGAAAGTGGAAGTTTCAAACCTGTTGCACCACTTACCCTGAGGGGTGTGGTCGAGTGTGGTTAGAAGTGTGCTTTGTTGCACCTGTAACCACACCCAGCAGTAATGCTACGGTATACTGAGACCACTGGAGTTCCTAACCCTAACCCTTCCTAACCCTAATGACCCCATCACCTATAGTAAGAAGCTGATTCATAGAAAAGTACTTTTCTCGGACTCAATAGATGGTTTAAACCAAATATTTTGCTAACTCTTTCAACCTTCTTTCAAACTTTTCTGTGTTAGTATTTTGTCAAATATGAAAATCTCCAACCAGCGGTCTGAAGGACAGATAGTCCTGAAAGACTGCTCACACACTGCAGATCGACCCTCCTATGTGCGCTATGGAAAGCTTTACTGTCCACGTCTATCTTTAGCTGGAAAAACACATATGTTGATTAACAGGCCAACGTACGAGAAGACCCCAGAGACCTTTATAGTGATGAAACTTTCCATAACACCCTGGTGGTTTGTGACTGGACTTTATATGGTCGTATTAGTGATGACCCAGTCCAATTATATTGGGGTAAACACCAATATTGTCATAACCTTGTTTGTTGGTGGAGTTTTCTGTAGTTTCTGCATAGAATAAGAATAGGAGTTTGTTATTGGAGGCGTTCTTGCTTCATGGGATTGATTGTCAACATGCTTCTACACTATCATCTTGTTGCACATGATCAGAGACCGTGTCGCCCACGTGAACACAACATTGGGTGTTGGGGTTTCTCTCCCCGAGGGCATAATAGGCTCAATGTGTCGCACTAATTATCCCGGCACTACTTGTTATCACTGGAGTCATGAGGTTATGACGCAAAGCACAAGTGGAGCTTAACTGTTACGTCAGTGGTTCCTAACCCCAGGGCTGCGGACTGGTACCAGGTTCATGGGACATTTGCTACCAGGCCAAGAATAAACAACACGATTAGAACGTCATTGGCTTTAAACTATATTCAAGACATCTGTATGTAAAGCTTTGGTGCTAGTTAACTTAATTTACAGAATTGTAAAACACATTATTTCAATGCAAATTATAAGAGATAATAATTGATAGTTTGGTTTATGCACATTATTCATACTCAATATTGAAAAAACTGGATTACATTAACATACAAATATATATTATATATATATAGCAAACAATGTTGATATAGTAGTTGAGAAGAGAAGACTGTGTTAACGACACGATAAAACATTAATGCCACCTAAATGTTTGTTTTCTCATACTGCATCCCCCCCCCCCCCCCCCATTAAACAGTTCTAAACCTAAGATATTTGTTTGCACATCTGTCATACCCTTTAGACTAACCTTGATGTGGCAGATCGGAGAAAGCTCCCGCCTCCCGCCGGGCCTGAAGCTGGTACATTGGCTATTTACAGAGAAAATTGCTAGTTATGATTTACCGAGCTGGTTGCAGCGTGTGGGGATTGTGTCTCTCAAGCCACAATGAATTCCTGGAGAAAGAATCACAATAAAGAGTGACAAAAGGGGATTTTATGCATGTCTCACTGCGCGTCGGCATCTCTATGCATATAAACAAGCCTCGCACGCGCTGGAGCTGAAAGGGTGGTGCAGTATCAACCGGAGCACACAAATCAAAGGGATAACATTTCTTTTTTAATTATTATTATTTCTACTTCTTATGCCTGGACTGAAAATTAAATCAGTAAGTTCTGAGTTAGAGTTTGAATAAAACACCATCAAATGAATAAATAAAGGCCACTCTGTTTTTCTTTTGGATGGATCTGCCACTGAATCTGCCCGTCCACGCTCTCTGACTCTCTCTCTCTTTTACATTCTGCCTACAAAACACTTTGCTAAGTCAGAATTGCTGAAATGTGGAGCTTATTTTTTCGAGGAAAGGCCTCGAACGAGAATTGTGATTGCGTGAGAAAGAGGGTGTTTGCGAGCGTGTGGATGTCCAAACACAAATGAATGTTTATGTCCTCTTGTTTGTGCATGCCTGCCCGCCATGTGCTTTATCTATTAGATTTAAGTGTTTGTGTGTATGCAGGCGGTGCATCTCATACTGCAATGTCTTTGTGTGTAATCCACTATGTTTTATGGATGGCCCACTTCTCTTTCTAACTGACTGAAACGGATCCAGTCGTGTGCTGCTTCTTGATTTATAATGTCTTTCTCAATATCGACCCATTGTTTTTCTTCTACACACACGTGAGTTCTCTAACCCTGGACTGAAGATATGAACAAGGATGAATAATATGAAGGGAATATTCTGCCTGTCTTCTAATTAAATCTCATGACACTTGGGCTTTGTTGAATACTTGAAGAGTGCAGGAGGTGGGGTGGAAGGTGATTTGAGCCAAGAGCTGAAATCAAACCTCAACAACTCCACACCTCATTGCCAAGCCTTTGTTTTTATTTAAGTGGGCCATTTAACAGTGAGAAGTTATTTTAGTCATGCTGAGACATTACACAGCCTATTATTATTTGATTTAAGTCCATATACAAGTTGATCTCAGCCAAGAGAGGGAGAATCACTCGGCAAACATTGTTCACAGGTCTAAAGTGGAGAAAAAAGGCAGGCGTCTTAACATATGAGCCGTTAAAAGCAGAGAACCATTTTACAAAGAGACAGTGAAGTCCAGAAAGAAAAGATGATACTATAGTGTTTGTCAATGTTATGATGAAAGTTATATAAATGCAAAAGTGTATATTTTATTCACTATGTGAATAGAAGAAGGTGTATGCTGATACACAACGTCTTGCCATTAAAAAAGTTGCTATGGAGTTCTGCATCATTGTCAGCAACCACATACAGGTTTCATACTTCATTTCAGTCGCTATGTATTATTATTATTAGCTATCTGTTTTACCATTTACATAATCACACAAAGGCATGCCGCAGATAGCATGAAACACAGTCTGTTACGGAGTGTTTTTTTCTCTTTTACTATTCTGCTTTCTTTGTTTAGTAAGTTCTCATCCTCCCTCGTGAATTTACAGAGATTAAAAGTGAGGATTTTTCCTCTCCTCAAAACCAGCGCAATCCCTTCTTCAAATGCCCTTTCTCCAATCTCTCTGTCTCCCCAGACATATCCAGGGTCCTATAATGTCAATAATGTAAATGTAATCATAGCTTCTTCATATCTTCTAGGGAGTAGTCGCGGCGAGGAGAGAAGTAGAGAAGGCAAGAAAAAGAGACGAAAAGAGAGGAGAGGGAAGATGAGAAAGGAACAGAAGGGAAGAGAAGGGAGATAAAAAGAAAGAATACGAGAAGCAAAGAGAACCGTCTAAGAAGAGAGAAGAGAGAAAGAAGAAGAAAAAAGAGAAAAAAAGAGAGGGGAGAAGAAAGAGAATCCGTCCTTCCTTTCTCTCCTCCCTCCCGCAAAAGCCTCCAGAAATACTCCCTCCTCCTCCTCTCTCTCTCTCCTCTCCTCTCCTCTCCTCCCATCTCTTCTCCTCCTCCTCTCCTCTCCTCTCCCTCTCCTCTCCTCCTCTCTCCCTCTCCTCTCCTCCCCTCTCTTCTCCTCCTCCTCTCCTCTTCTCTTCTCTTTTCTTCTGTGTAACAAATGAAATGCTGTTTCATTATAATTGCTGTGCTTAACCCTTTGATGTGGTGGTGGATGCAGAGGTGGGGATATTAAAACCTCCAGGTGTTCTTGAGTCACATTACAACCACCAATGTCAGTAAAGTCTGGAAAGCACCAAATCATTTCCCTTAAAACCTTCGTATACAACACATCAGTTTGAATTTCAATTTTTTTTATATATTTTATATTATATATATATATATATATATATATATATATATATATTTACTGTGTCTTCAGGACCTCTTTGTATCTTGTATCTTATACAGGATGTATTTGTGTGTGTGAGTATGTATGTAAGAGAATGTGTATTCGCGAGGGGTACTCAATCCCTGTAACCATGGTTACCAGGTGGCCTGTCCACCCATGGGTCCTTATTTGATGACAATGAAGAGAGAGAGAGAGAGAGAGAGAGAGAGAGAGAGAGAGAGAGAGAGAGAGAGAGAGAGAGAGAGAGAGAGAGAGAGAGAGAGAGAATCTTTGTGTTACAATACTTGTAATCTGGTTAAAGCACAGGTTGGTTTTCAGTTAAGATGCTTTCAGTATTTGGTTCTTATCATCATCCTGCACTTAATAACAGACATACCGGTACAACAGGATACTGGACTAAACCATTCTCTATGTATTGTTTCTGCCTCCATGTGTCTTCCCTCCATCATCTCTGCCTTGCTCCTCTGGCCTCTCCCCCACTTCCCTTGGGCCACATTCACAAAGCTTTTAGAAGCCATTTCATCTTAAAGGGAAAGTCCAGTGTTTTCCATGTTACCCGAGGGCAGACGGGTAACATGGAAAACATTGGACTGCAGTTTGATCTGCATTCGAAAGCATCTGTCTAAAGGGAGCCAGAAAGAACAATAAAAAGCCTGGCGAGACTCATAATCTGCACCCGTGACTATAAAAGTTCCCAGAGCGAGCCTGTGGATCGGTTTGATCAGTGCTATAAAATAAAACAGCTTTCTTCGTACATGCATGCACTGGAGAACATAAGGGTATAAAACATGCTATGAATGCAACCAGTATGCCACTGACACAGCAGCCTTCTCTGGAAATGAGGGATATTCATTAGTAAGAACGTTTAGTAGGAACTGTAATGCTGCCTTGATTTATATTTTGGCTTTTTTTACTAACATAACGATGAAATGCTTACTGTATATTGAACAGATCTGTTTGCTATTAATATCATAAAAGGTGCATACTGAATATATCAGCAACATGTTCACCAGCAACACGTTGTTTTTCCGCTACAATATCTGCTTCTGGATCTACTGTAAAGGTTAAGGCTTACGCGATTACTTTTTCAATATAGAAATATAGAATAAGTGTGATATTCTATATGTTTCCTATTTTCAACACATCCCATTGAAATCCACAATGAATTGATTCTTTTTTCCTGTTGCTTCCACCTCTATTGACCTCCATTGTTGTCCAAAAACTATAAATAAATAAAATGCATCAATGAGCCACACTGTTATGACATGTCCCTTTGATAAAGATGAACATGGGCACTGTAGTTCATTTTTGATTGAATCCCACATCCTTACTAACACACTACGGCTGACAATAGTCCCCAGTAAACATTCTTCTTACTGTGTGAATGTGAGTAACGTTTGCTAGCCAGTGCCTAGCTGCTTTAGGGATTAATATAGTTTATTCTTTTTGTTATGTATATTACTACCCATACCTATATTATAATTGCCTTTTTTAATAGGGGCGACACAATAGTGCAGTGGTTAGCACTACCTCCTCAGCAAGAGGCTTGGGCCCTGTGCACAGTTTGCATGTTCTCCAGGTTCTCCTGCTTCCTCCCACAGACCAAAGACATGCGGGTTAGGTTAATTGGTGTCTGTCCAGAGTGTACTCCGCCTCTCGCCCAATGTCAACTGAGATCGACCCCGTCCCCCCCCCCGCAACCCTGTAGGATAAGCTGGTACAGATAATGAATGGATAGATGATTGTTTTTAAAGATTCACCTCTTCAGCTACGATTGGGCTGACAGGTTACGGAAGTTAGAAAGTATTTAGTGACGGATTAAAAACATTATTAGTTTTGGTCTTTTGAAAGGAATTTGTTAACAATAACTAAAATATAAAAATATATCCTCCAACATCTTCCAACCTGACTTGTGTCTGGTATCGATGTCACATTTCCTAAAGGTCATCTTGGCAGCAATTATGATTCGACCAAAATGCATTTGGAAAAGTAAATCAATAGCATAGAAACGAAATGTGTACAATCATTGAGATTATATTCTGTCGATTTCGTCTCTTTTAATTGCTGCTTTTTTGTCTGTCCTCAGTTCTTTGGTTTTATTTTGTTTTTGTTGCCCAAGTCTCACAGCTTGGGGTATATTGACTAGAGCTGGTACACATACACTCACATAAACACACAAACACACACACACACACACACACACACACACACACACACACACACACACACACATACACACAAAAATCAATGGGGGAGAAGGAAATAGAGAGGAGCAGAATTAGGAGAGGATGATAGGGGGTAACAGTGGGTACAGAGTGTGTGTGTGTGTGTGTGTGTGTGTGTGTGTGTGTGTGTGTGTGTGTGTGTGAGCATGTTTAATAAGCAGTAGAGTTAAAATGATAGATCCTCGGGGCAGGATATTCGGCTCATTAAAGAATTACACATTCACTTTGCTCCCACTGTCTCTCTCATTCAAAGAGAAATAAGGCTCTCTCTTTTGTTCAACTCACCCCGAGAGAGATAAAAGAATTGGACTTTACATGAAATGCTGCACATCGGAGAATATCTACAGAATTACTACGTGCACTCAAGCTATCAACATACCCGGAACCTCTTTCAAGCATCTCCTGTGATCTTATATATTCATGTCCTGCTCTCTCTCCCATCAACCTGTCTGTTTGCCTGTTTCCTGCTGTCCTGTCTTTCTGTCTGACACCCCGCTTGTCTCTACACCTGAGTGAGTTTGTTCATGCGAACCTGATGAGACATCATCTGTTTATTAGTCATCCCTCTCTGAAGTGATGCTGTTATTCCCATACTTGACCTTTAGAAAGAAGCCCTTGCTTTGTCTCGCTTTCTCTAGCCGCACCTCCGGCTTCACTCCTCATGTATTTAAATGAGCATTCACATGCCGCACACACAGCGGAGCACACACCCCCATTGGACTGCGTTGATGTACAACCTTCAACCAATCACTCTGCCGTGTTCATTCTTTCATCCAGCTCTAATCACAGTCCCTCGCTGCCTATATACGCTGCAGCCTTCAGCTCGTTTTTTCCCCTACATGTTTCCTCCAAAGGTTTTATGATTTCCACTGGAGGCTCTGCTTAACCTCGGTGAGTGTGACCTTGGGAAGATGCTTCATTGCAAGTCAAACCGCTAACTGTTATTATGGTCATTAGGAAACAAGCACTAGCCATTAACGTGGATATTACTTTTTAGACTATGTAACCACACAGTTAATTTGGGACCAGTGGAGCAGGTGATGTAGATGCAAACTACATCACCTGATCACTCAAGTTACACATTTTTGAGAGCCAGTTGATTAATTTCCTTATGAAGTCTTTCTCTCCATTACAACACTTTAATAAGAAGTATGTAGAGTAAACAGACCTTTCCTTCACATTCATAGAATCTTCTTTAGGTTAAATGTATATTTTAAAAGTGAGGTTTATCAAAACGGTACTTTCACATGTCAAGTGAGCAACCGTTTATGGATTGATCTTTAGTCATGAATAATGCATCCTCACCTGCCTGTCTTCCTGTCAACCCGAAGTAAGGAATGATGGACACGAGATGATGTTTGAAACATATTACAATTTCGACCAAAGCAAATATGTTTGCTCGTTAAAATTAAAGTATTATTATCATTTATTTTTGTTACCATGCTACGGGCGTATATTTCTGTATTTCTGCGTAATATAAGCATGTTGGCATTGTTAGCATTTAGCTCAAACCTCCGCCGTGCCTATGACCAGCCTCTTGCAACACGTTATAGAATGGCCGTAGAATTTTAGTCTTGTTTAATTGAATATTGCCGTGTTAGAAACACAGCGCTTCCCTTGACAACCAGTTAGAAACCAAAACCTAAGAGCCTGCCCATAAAACCCCACAGGTGCTATTATGTTTATAAATGTAACACTGATTTAACATCTCTGCGTAATCCCTTCAAAATAAGCAATTGTGAACAGTAGCCTTAGATATGCTAAAGGTTCTCATTCATTCCCTCTGAGATAAGGAGCATCACTTTCGCTCAGTATAATACAGTATACACTTACTAAAATTACCCACCAGGGACAGATTTGATTTTAGTGTCTAGATTCGTGTCTAAATGAGTAAGATGACAAGCAGGCCAATTTCACGATACTCTTCTTTTTTTAAAGTCTATAAATAACAAGATGACAGGGCTGGAGAGTATAATGAGATGCAGTACGGTGTGTGAGCAGGCGTAGTGTGTGTTCAGAAAGTAGCCATTGTCTTTGGTGTAGAGATATATTACCACTATTTATTTACCATGATGTGTACAGTAGATAGCTGATGTTATTTATGTCTTTCTTTCCCTCTCAGCTTTTTTATTTTGCTATCGTTTTATAATTTGATTCTGATAAGTACTTGCTATAATCCACAGCTACCTTTTACCATGCTCTTGTGTGTGTGTGTGTGTGTGTGTGTGTGTGTGTGTGTGTGTGTGTGTGTGTGTGTGTGTGTGTGTGTGTGTGTTTCTTCCCTGGGGAACTGAGGCTGAAGTAATGAAATGCTCATTACTGATTCAGCTGGAAATGCTAGGGATACATTTACACGCCTACACACACACACACACACACACACACACCATCTATCCAGACACTTTTCAAGGTCACCTTGCATCATATGTGTGTGTGTGTGTGTGTGTGTGTGTGTGTGTGTGTGTGTGTGTGTGCAAGAGAGAGAGAAGGAATGTCTGTTGTATACATACAAATTGAGGAGCAACAAGATTGGGCATAATTGGGGCCTAAGTTGACAGTTCTGTACAATACACCACAGGCATCTGATATCAAACACGATCATCAACTCGCGCACGTACACACACACACACACACACACACACACACACACACACACACACACACACACACACACATATTCACATTAGCTGTCCGTGCACTTTAAACTTTTGCTCATTAGATGCATCACTGGCATTAAAATGCATTGATACTGTTCTGCTTTACACACAGACCGGTCTGATTAAAGCATAACTAACATGTTTCTGTGACACACACAGTGTTTATGGGCACACATACAGCACACACAGTCAGTGTTGTTGGCTGTGTGTTGTCAGTTGGGTTTGTTTTCAGACTGCAGACTGGAGGAATGCATGACTGGAGGAATGCATGACAGAGAATTAAAAACAGCAATGGTGGGGTTTCTGATGCTTGTTACAGACCAGGCCGGGATGTTAACGTCTGAACATTACAATAGATTAAAGCACCGCAGGTGCAGATGGTGATGTTGGCTGGATAATCATAGAGAGAGAGAAATGCACTAAACGCTCTGCAGCCAGTCTGTTTCCTGTGGGTCACCACAACTCTGATTTATCGGCCTGCTCCACCTGCTTTCAACTCTTACTGTCACCCCTGGGAAAATGCTTCTCTGGAATCTAATTCCATTTTTATCTTATTATTTTGGAAAAGTATCTTAATTGCAAGTAAACGGTGAAGAGGACCATTGTTTTACTCGGGAATGAGGGGATGATGTATCACTGTCACTCTCCTCTTCTGCCATTACAATACATGGTAACCATGTTTGTCCTTCCTTGTAAAATGTCAGTTCAGCTCCTCTGCGAATGCAAACTGTGCATAAATGGAGGTGTGAGATGTTCATGTGCTGGACATCAATAAAGAAGGATTAAACCTTTGGCTGATCTGCAATTGCACTGACCTGAGGTCTGCAATCCACCACCACAACTCACTGACAGGATGGTCCAAATGTCACCCCTGCATTCTTAGTATCCCACACACACACACACACACACAACACACACACATGCACTCATTACTCATTCTGGTAAAGGTTAAACTACCCTATGAGTATGACCAGTGACATTGTTCATCACTCATCTCTGGCGGTGTGTGTGTGTGTGTGTGTGTGTGTGTGTGTGTGTGTGTGTGTGTGTGTGTGTGTGTGTGTGTGTGTGTGTGTTGTTGTACACGTATTTGGAGCCAATCTGCCACATATGACATGTTCTGGATTGTTTCTAAGAGATAAACATGCTGAAGGACATATAGGAGGAGACTGCATGTTGCCACTCGCTTTCAGACCACACACAAACAAACACAAACATGAGTGACACTTATTGAGTGTAATTATGACCCTGATCGAACCGTTGTGCTTTCATAATCAATAAATCGTTTATCAAGCAAAAATGTAAAGATTTGCTGCTTTTCTCTGTTGAATATGATTTTTATTTCTGTAGTTCAGACAAAACAAGCTTTTAGAAGTTATTTTCACTATTTTTAAAAATGTTTTATTGACTTAACAATTACTTACTTATTTGGAATAGTCATTAGCAGGATTTAAATAATGGTATAATCATTGATTTTGTTTAACATTTATTCAGTGGTAACCTTATGCGCCAGATGGTTAGTTAAACAGAACCATCTGAGAAGCCGTCATTGGAAATTGTTTGGACGAGGCCAGGCACTTTCAATAAATACTTGGCAATTGGTTGGATGAACCATCTGTCGGTCACCGTCAGTCTGGGGAAGAGCGAAAACAAAGTATTCAAATTGTCCGTAAAAGACAGTCCAGCTTTCAAAATATATTTCAAAGTAAAATATCAAAAGCAACATGGGTTGCAGAAAAGGGGTTTATTATTGAATATATTATTATTAAATTAATATTACTCATGCTTTAATGTGTAGCATTTTAGTGTGGTCGGTTGAGCTCATTTAAATTGCATACTTTTTATACTGATAGTGACATCTATTTAAACCATAACTAGTAAGTATAGCTGTCAGAGAAATGTAGTAGAGTAAAAAGTACAATATTTCCCTTTGAAGTATAGTGGTGTAAAGTAGCAGAGTGCGTACATCCCAGCTCTGTATTTACTGTTTTCTGCTGTCGTGCATATGGCGCAGACCTGGAACGCCATTCTTCAACAGCAGTTGGTTTATATCCTAAAAGATAATGTGTTTTAATCTCTTGTTACACGTTTCAAAATGTGTGTATAGAGCTGCACGAATGAGTCTTAAAACCTGGAAATGAGTTTGTCACGTGTGCAACAAGGGAAGGACCCAAACGCAGGACACAAACTTGGAGCAATAGGTGGGAGGTTTATTGAAGGGGGTTTTCAGGGAAAGGGGACAGAGGACGGAGAACATCCGGCTCGTGGAGGCAGAGGGTGAAGTGGGTAGCAGGTAGCAGGCAGGCGGGTGGACAGGAAGCCAGGGATCCTGTTGCACAAAAACCAGTAAGAGTTAACACGAAAAAACACACAAGAAAATGTACTTGAATCCACAATTCAAGCAGCCAGAGACGCAAACTACCACTGTAGCTGAGTAGACGATCTAGCGACGAGTGGCTGAAGACTGGAGTTGATATACTGCTGGGTTGATGAGTTAATGGATGGCAGGAGTGAGGCTTGGAGCAGGTGAGTTGACTGAACTGCAATCAAGGGAGAGTGAGGGGGGCGACATACCCACAACACAAACACATACACAGAGAGAGAAACAAGCAGGCGACACAGGGAAAACACAAGGAATGACAGGAGGCGTGGCCGTGACAGAGTTTGCATTTTTGCACTTCCAGTTAGTTACCTCATCTTGAAGCCAAAGGATTTTCTGAATGGGTTTTTCGGTAAGCTGCGTGAAATAGAGATTTTCACGTTTTGTTCTAATGACATCAGTAAATACCACTTTCATGAATTTTGAAGCTTTTACGTGTCTTAAAGAAGGCGATTGCTAACGAGTGGCCGACCATGGACATTATCGGGGAAATTAAACGTCATCACACCAAACACGGGGAAACTCATGTACTCAGTTGTGGTGACGCGACTTCTGACAAGAATCAGTTGTGAAGATTATCTTGCTGAACCAAACGTGTGTCATTAACGCTTGTTTTCCTCAGATCTTATTTTCTGCAATGATCCAATGTAAAAAGCCCTTTGTCTTTTGTACCAGGGCGATGCTAACTTGCGGGTTGTGGCTACAAAAATACGTCATGTAATGTAATGTCATCCCTGCAGCACCTTTACACATCAAGCAGCTATTTGTACCACAAGCGCTGCCTAATTTCTCTCACCTTGCTCATGCTTTTCAGTGTAAACTATTCATGAAAACGTTAGGCTTGCCTGATGTTCCTAATTAAAGGGTAAAAACAAATCAACTTGCCATTTTTTCTATCCATCCCAGCTCCCTGAATCCTCCCTTTGGCATGATTCCAATAGTTTAAGAGCTATGATGACAAAAGCAACAGATATTAGGCTAAAATTGAAACCTGAATTTATCACACTACACTTGTTATGGTGGAAAGCAATACAATGTGACAAATGTGACGCAGTTCTGTTCCATAAACAGGTTCAAACCAGATGTGACACAAGGTTTTCAGTTCAGTTTGGGAACAGATGGACACAAAACAGACCACACACACACATTTGCACAGCCATGAGCCCAGGGTCCCATATTGTTCCGTGCAGCTATTTATCACGACAGCATACAATAAAGGACGGATTCCTAATTGGTAAACATTCTGCTGTGATTAAATCATCCGAATCATCAACACACAGTCAAAAACAAAAACACATCATGCGTCTCTGAAACAGATCTTTATTTGCAGAAGAGTTTCTATGTCTGTGTTTGGATTTTCTATTGGTTTTGTGTGTGTGCGGATGTTTGTGTGTGTACTTATATGGGTGTCTTCCTGCTTCCTTCATGTCTGTTATTATGAGATATAATATTTGTGTGAGTGTGTGAACATTAACTACTCACCTCATTCCTCAGCGACTGAAAGAAGGTCTTTGTCTATTGTACTGCAGGACAATGTGTATTGTAAGAGACAGAATCAGATTTCTGCCCAAGCAGGTGTGTGTGTGTGTGTGTGTGTGTGTGTGTGTGTGTGTGTGTGTGTTTTGTGTGCAGTGAGATGTCAGATGAGCACAAATATCTCATATTCTGTGTGTATTACAAGGTGCGTGTTGGTACGTGTGTTAGTCGGTACGTGTGTGTGTGTGTGTGTGTGTGTGTGTGTGTGTGTGTGTGTGTGAGAGAGGGTGTGTGTGTGTGTGCCAGGATAGGGCATGTTGTGACTGAGTGTTTTTTGTGACAGCGCAGGTGAGTATGAGAATGTCTTTGGCCATGAATGTATGTGTGTGTGTGTGTGTGTGTGTGTGTGTGTGTGTGTGTGTGTGTGTGTGTACATTTAGCTGGCGGCACAGTCTGTCTCCATCCTGTCCTAATCCACTCATTTATCTGAGCTCCTCCCAAGAGGTGCTGAAGTCCTGCCAACACACACACACTCACACACACACACACACACACACAAACTACACAAATATGAAAGCGTTAAAGCAGCTGGTGAAGTCAAGCCGTATGCCCATTAAATGAAGCAAGATTTTGCACATCTGTGTGTGTGTGTGTGTGTGTGTGTGTGTGTGTGTGTGTGTGTGTGTGTGTGTGTGTGTGTGTGTGTGTGTGTGTGAGTAAGTGTAAGGTAACAGCATTCACTTTAGTGCGAAGCTGTGGATGGGTGGGTTGAAATCCATAAATCTTTCTTGTCTAAACAACAACAAAAACAGCCATAAATAATACAAGATTTTGTGCAACCATGAGACTAAAAACAGAACCAGAAATGACTTCCACAAATCAGACCGTTAATTTATGGACTTATTTATCTATGGAGAATTATTTTTAAACTAGATCTTTTTTAAATCATTGCAAAGGCCTGAACTTTTTTGGGTTCATTTAAATGATCTTTTCAGACACTTACAGTCGTTCAACTGTCATCATTATAATGTAATATTTTACATACTTTACTTTGGATAATAGATATTTATTTGTAGAGCAATCAGAAACCAGGCTTTACAGTGCTTCACAGGGGGAACAATGACAAATCAACAATAATAAAAGCAAATGGGGAAAAGTTGATAAATTACACTGGACCACCTTAAAATACATTTAAAAAAAGCAAGTAAAACAGAAACATTTGTTAAAAGAGATCAAGAGACATCAAACAACATTACATTAAAAGTAGAGAATATAAGAATATGAACTATATGATCCTATACTTTACATCTTTAGAATAACCACTAAACTACCAGCTAGGTGAGCGAACTGCATAGGACCTGCTGTGATTGAGAGTGTGTGAAAACTAATTAGCAAGTGAGAAGAAAAGTCAAAACATCGATAGCGAAAAATAATGAATAAATGGCCGAAGAGTCCAGCTGTGGTAGCAGTATGAATGCAGACTTGATCAAACCTTCAGTACCAGGAAAAAAGAAAAAAAGTAAACAAAAGTCTAAAGAACATCAAAGCCTAAGATGGATCACTATGTCTTGTATGAAAACACTTTTTAAAATGATTAATAATGTTAAATAACATCCAGTTTGTAGTCTGTTCAAATGAACATAGGATGGGCGGTGCTGACGCAGGGCTTGTTGGGTACAAACACCTGCTGTACTTTATGTACTTATACCGTAATGAACTGTCTTTTTCTGCATCTGTTCAGGTGACGAGACAGGTGATGCATCCAGCGGCCATAGTCCAGCGACAAAGGACGTGGCTCCTCCTCCACCTCGTCGCCTCGTCCCTCCTGAACACCTCCCACCTCCACAGGTTAATCATGGCTGCTCCTCCTTTCACATGCATTCTCTTCTTTCCCTTGTTCTTCTGTTCGTCTGCTCATATCATTTTGAATCTTATCGTATATTCTCTGTCAGGTGGCTGTTCAAGGCTCAGCCCACACGTTGTCTGTTGAACCTTTGACCCTGTGGACCCTGCTGCTCTTACTGCTGTCACCATGGGAACACCGCTGACCGTCTGACAGAGACAAAAAGACTGAGAGACAACCACACGTGTTTGGTGGTGAGGATGAATATTTGGAGTTTCTGTAAGCAGAAACCATTCTGGTTGTTTTTGTTTTGTGTGGGACAGGCTGTGGGTTCATCACAGTTGCAGGTGCACAGTATGCATTTTTATGTTACCTGTACTGACCTCTACATGTGTTTGTTTATGTGTATTTAACTCTGATAGGATAGATTGCACAGCACTACTGACTTTTTTTTTTGAAGAGAGATGTAAATACAAATATATATATATTATATATTTATATAAAGAATTTCTATAGATAACGACGGCTTGATGTGTAAATAGAGATTAATATAGAACAGAACAGACTTGGATGTAAAGGGATGTTCTGTTTAGTTTGATCTTTACATTTTGTATCTCACACGGTGACTAAGATCCATGACAGCTACAGTTCAAGCTGCAAGGTGCTTACAGTGAAGGCACACTAGTGAGGACGCATTAATGTTGAAGAGAACTCAGCACTCAATGGACAAAGAAAACAATTATGTGATACTTCAGACCATTGACAGATGGCCATGCAGCATAATGAAGAAGTTGACAGTTTGGCCTATAAGTCTGTGCAGACTGAAGCCCATCCGGCACTTTTTCCCCCCACAAACATGCTTTGTTGTTCATGCAAGCTGGGTGATTTCTTTCTTTTTTTGAATCAAGTATGTTGAAGATTTTAACACTTGCTCAACATTTGAATGCCTCAAAATGACTCTTTAATAGCAGAGCTCTCTCCCAGGAAACTGTGTCCTCTGGTAGTTTGTCATTTCTACGCATATAATACCTTTTATAGTTTTGGTAGTTGGCGAAAATTAAGTTAAAACTATTTTCTTCTCAAGATCTACAGTGTGCAGAATTGTAAAAGCACTACAGGGAGGGATGTGACAGCTTCAATTTCACTTTTAAGCTGCCATAGTCATCCTCAACTCAAAGCTCTGTTAAAAATAGAAGTTATCTACAATAAAATACAGCTAATATTATAAAATGCGAAATATGTCCCGCATGTATGATCGAGAAAACATAAATATCTGCCTGAACACTGAATCATTTGACATCTTGTTGTCATATACAAACACTGAACTGTCCCAGTGATTTAAAACGCTGGCTCGTTTCCAAATGCATTAATGAAAACTGCAATAATATGATAATATTCAACATATATATATATATATATATATATATATATATATATATATATATATATATATATAATACTCAAAATACTATATATTTAAGTCATTGTATGACTCTGGCACATGTGTTTTCAGCTTATCTCTGTATCCAGTGAACACAAGAGATGAATAATCAAGTGAGCGATCAGATACAGCTGAGCCCGGATCCAAGTGAATTAAATGTAATTCATGTTAATTAGGACCATCGAGTCCTTCCGGCTCTCCGTTGAGTCTCAAACCCCCCAAACTGCACTCAACACCAGGACAGACAACTGGAACACTAATTAATACATTCAAAACGGAGCAAATGAACCAGCTGAAGGACACTGTGTGACTGACTTTCTTCTCATTATGTTGTCCCATATAGTCTACCATTTTCCCATATATAAAAAATGGCACATAAATGTGTCGACTGTCATCACCTGAGGAAAGAATGTCACTGACAGTAGAGACAACTTAAGAAATACCATCAAGAGGCTTCGTGTGTGAGTTATCCGGGCAGTGAGCCCAAATACCATGTTAGCTAACGGGATGCTTTGACAGCACAATTTGTCATATAAGATTGCTATTATTTGATTACTACTTAAATGTTATACCCAAAATAAATGAGATTTTGGATTCGAGCCAACCCCTCCATCTTTCACAGCTCTTGCTAGGCCACCTACTGAAACAAAACACCAATGAACATACGGATAAGTGGATATTTAAAATGGTTTCACAACCAAAAATAAAAGCAGAGCAACGTTGGAGTTTTGAAAATGTAAAACAAAGTTATTTTATATACTTATAAACTTTGCAAAACTTAAATAAATGAGCATGTACAGCCCTCTTGGGTAATAATAAAGGAAATCATCTGGAACGTGAAGGTGAAATTGATCATTTGCTGTTTACAAGTCACTCTGCAGTGCTCACTTGTAACTGTGAGCTACAAACTGCTATCTGCAGTTGAAATGGCTGTGTCATTGTAAAAGAAAATCATTAAACGTACTTTTAGTAGTCTTTTAGTGTAGAAATGTTAATGTTGTTGTAGTAGTATGCAGGAATAAAGTTAGCTACAGTAGTATGGTTTCTCTCCCCACACTCTGAAAACCACTGTGCTAATTTAATAAACTAAACCAGTGACTGTAATTCTATGTGTCCTGCTACTCTGTTTTGTCATTAATCTTCATCTTAATATCCTCAGTAATAAACTGTTTTCAAATACATATTGTACTTTGTCTTTTATTGTGTAAGAAGCGCATCAGAGCCAAAACGGAAACAAGGTGTAAAAAAGCAAACGTGATTTGTAAATATTAATAGCAACTGGGATCATTTGAAACTTCTTTTATTGCTATCATAGAACAAATAAAAGATGTAATACAATAAATATTTATTTATGTACACATGGCTACCTGCATACAGTTTTTAATATGGTTAAAATTCTAATTTTGAGCTTCAGTTGTCGCATTTTCATACTACAGATTAAAAATATGCATGTGGAAAATTTTATCCATTTTAACAAAAAAGTAAAGACTTCATGAAATAAATATTTGGGTTGTATTCACCGTATCTGGGTTGCTAAAATGGGCTTAAACAGATAGCAGTTTGGTGCCATCAGAGCATTATGTGTACATATATATATATGGGAACCCAGCTGCAGCTCTTTGGCCTCTGGCCCTTTGAGAGATTACTGTGATTGGATTGGCATGGCCAGGAAGTTGGCACAGATAGCTTAGTTGGCACAGGAAACTGCCAGGGGATGATGGGAAATAAAGACATCATTGAATGCAAATTGTGACGGAGAGGAAGACACATAGAGAGAGAGCACGAAAGAGAAAGACTGAGAAGGTGGGGTGTGCCCATTTCTCATCCTGATGTTGGCACATTCGCCCCCCCCTCCCCCATGTACTCTGTTTCAGTATAAGAATGTTGTGTTTCAGTACAAGATGTCTTGCAATGCAATTTTGTAATACTTTTTATTATTTGTTGTTGGTTTATCATTGTATTGTCATTCATGGTAAGGTATGTTTCTTCTGGGACAATGCAATGTTCCACTTCTAATGCACTTCAGCCAAAGGCGGCAAAGCCAGCATAGTCTGCACAACTCTGAACTCTGAACATGGAGACAGAAACATAGACACCAGGCAGGTTGAGAGGTGAAGAGGGTGAATCAGAGTTTATGACAAAGAGAAGCCGCGAGACGGGGGATTTGCAGGATGTTGTTTCAACAAGCTGGTGAGGCTGCTCTGCTGAATAATATCCGTCCTCTGTGCCAGCACTAATGCAATCAGAGCTCTGATTATTTTAACCCTGTCAAAGGGTTATAATTTAGGTGTGCGCTGTTTAAATCATAGTTATGTTCCTATATTTGTCAATGTTTCCCAGCCTCCGAGAAACATTATGTCAGATTTCTCTGATACATGTTGCAGCTCCACATAGTTTTATAGTTTTAGCTCTAAAAACATGACTACAGGCTTTTGTGGTAATCACCCAGGAAGCACACCTGCCTGTTATTGACACAGAACAACACAACAATGCACAGCTATACAGGTCAAATTAGCATATGTATGACCTGCACTAGTCCTAATGCTTCTGGGTATATAAAAGATTACTAGTCTGAATGTGAATTGGGTGTCTTGAACTCATTTAACCCTGAAAGCTGATCAACTTTACAGTGGTTGGCAGCCTCCTTATCCATAGTCTATGATCCCAACATAGAGTAGCTCTGCTGAACAATCAGGGATTAAGTGTCTTGCTGACGGGCACTTTAACATCATTTAGTTTCTGTGTGAAAGGAGCACACTGAATCATCTAACTCACCTTATTACACACGCTTATTATCGCAATCATCCCTTAAATCCTCTTAACCACAAATTATTTCTGGTAAACCTGCAATAACTTTTTGTTCGTCACATAAGTGCAGCTGAAACATAAATTATCACCTTTTACTGTAAATGTGCAAAGTTGCCTCCTGACACATCCAGCATACACAGAGCAATGTTATCATTCATTTGGAGTCGTGTTTGTATCCACCTGGCAAATGTAAGTCCAATATTCACTTTGCTTTTAGCTCTACTTTTGGTCTCCACCAACTCCTAAGGGAAAAATCTGGCTCTTTAGCTTCTAAATGCTCGACTATGTTCACCAGCTAGTCTCTAACTCTGTCTGTCTGCTGTTTGGTGTCTGGCAGCTAGTGTAGGCTACAGTGGGTCTTTAAAGCTTTTTAGCTGAAAATAGCTGCAGGCAATAACAGCCTCTAAACATCACTTATGAGAGCGGAGAGACTGAACCAAACCAATAAAGTTGCGAGCCTTTAAATTGAAAGATGCATTAAAACTGAATAGAGCTCAGAGGAACTGCAGAGTCCTGATGATGTTCATCACTACAAGTTGCCACTTTCACATTACTGAAGGCTACATTGTCATTTGAACTACTGTCATTGTAAAACTATCCTTATAGTCAATTTAACCAACAAGTGGTAGTACCAACAACACTAACATACAGCCAACAGCACTGAGGCACAGTTGTGCTTTGAGATACATGCTAACGTCAGCATGATAACATGTTTACAATGACAAGGCTAACGTGCTAATGTTTCGCAGATACAATGTTTACCATGTTCACTGTCTTAGATTAGCGTGTTAGTATGTTAACATTTGCTAATTAACACTAAACCCAAAGTAGGCCTGTAGTAAATTTAGCTGGAAGATTCTGTGTTATAGATTTGTTTGTATGCCTACAAGTAGTTAAAATATTACAGTTTGGACCAAAGTAGTGGATCGATTGCTGAACCCACAGCCTTCGCCGCTAGCTTAGCTAAGAATTTACAACCCCCACCCCATGTCGGTTCTCTTAGATGGGAAAACACTAAATGGCTTTGGCCCTAAGCATTAACTTCACACTGTTTTCAGGTTGAGGCAGGTTCACATTGACCTGGACGCCAGCCAGTCATTCTCTCCTAATCCATCAGTGTTTATTGGCTATGGCTCAGAGATCTTATCCTAAATGACAGATAGTTTAGATCTAGTGTGGCAGGTAAGCTATTTAAGCTTCATCATGTATGATTTATTGTTTGTAGATGTAACGGGTGTTAGTGTGTATGCTTTGGGATACTCATAGTGCATGCTGTGTCTTCAACAGCGGTCCACTAAGGTTTATCATGTCATGGTTCAGTCCTGCTACTGCAGATGCTACCAAGAATGACTGACATGTGAGTCAAGACTGCCAATGGTTTAAAATCTGCTAAGAAGGAAGTATATGTCATTCCAGTTTACAGACTTGAAGGGAAACTGAGTAGAACAGAAAAAACATACAGATTACAGGTCGTAGCAGGCTAAGCTGCCTTGTCTTTCATTATTTTTCTCCCTGACATCTTCATGCTCTGATGCATCTAAAGCATGCACTTGAAAATCCAGAGCCCTAAGATGTATCTGCATTATACTAAAAGTGTGTGTGTGGAGAGCAAGGTGCAAAGGATGGCAAACAGGGAATATATTGAAAAATGGAGAGTATTTAAAGTATTAAAACAGTTCTGTTCTACAGTGTGTGTGAGTTTAGTTAAGGGCGGATACAATAGGGCAGTCAAGAACTGTGGTAAGGTGATGAAGCTGGTTTAATCCTATCGTTAATTCAGATGTGTGTGTCTGACCTGACTTAACTCGCCTCGTATTCAGCAAAGATGTCAAAGGTTAAAAACATGATAGAGAATGTGGGAATGTTCTTGCTATCTCTGAGGAACAGGATTATAAATTGTCAATTGTGCAAGCAAGACCGGTTACCTAACTGACACAATTGAGACATCCTTGGCTCAGTGGCCTGCACCGCCACTGAAATCCTGCACAAACGTGGTGCCAAAAAGAAAGTTGAGACAACTTGTATTTGTCCACAGACAGTATCCACATTGTTGCATGAATTAACGCCCTAAATGTTTTGCTGATATCACTTCAAACCAGTTTTCTGTGGTAATTTAATCTGACATTTTCACTTTTAGTTGATCGAGAGCTCAGCAAACGTTTTACTTGAATGCCTGGTGGACTATATTAATGTTTTTGTTTTCTTTACACGGTGAAAGATGATTCTCATGAAACATCTTGCTTACATTTCCACAACAGGAAGATACTATTCTTCCACTGGATCTGAAGACTGCTATACAGTTATGAGAGCTGAACATTTCACATGTTCCTCTTCACTTTCTGTCTCACGAAACTGTTAAAACGTCTGTCTCCCTGAGGGGCAAAATGGCTGGTATGTCTTTTACACATGAATCCGAACTGCACTTAGCCTGACAAGGCGATAAATCATTGGTTGGATTAACACTTGCTCTGACATTACACGATACTGTAGGTGTGTATGGAGCTGAGCATATGTGGGATTATCTCTTTGCTGAATGAGTTGGCCCATGAGGGTGTGTCCTTAGGAGGTGTGGGTCAACCTGTTGTTCTAAAATTAGTAAATGTTCCAACAACAACAAATGTTGTATTTGACCTGAAAGTTGTCCTCAAACTGACCAACAGTCTGTTAAACAGTCAAAGCAGTTGTTAAATCAGATAAATTCCATGATACTCAATTGTATAATACAAACTGTGACATTTACTTAAAATTAAAGATTGACAACTGGTAAAAGATAAGAATAAAAGTGTGTTATGTTAGTGATAAATACTAAAGATCTGCGCTTCAACATGTTCAGGCTCCTGATGGCAGAAGATGTTTACTTAGATTTTTACACCTAGCAGTGAGGTCTTTGTTTTGTGTAGTTCAGTGATTAATGACCACCTGAACCAAATGCCATGTAAACACAGAGCAGGCCACATATGTCACAGTGGGGAAAGCACAGGTGTAAATGATACAGTGAAATTATATTAAGCTGCTTCTCTTTCAGGGTCCTGGTATATTGCATGCTGGCTCACTGTCACAGTTTACTGGGGCACTTAAGTCCAACAGAGACATTGCTAATGTTATCAATAACAGCTGTGTTTCTCCTACTATGACAAGTCAAAATGTCAGCTGTAGAAAAGTCTTATTGACCGGTCTGCTGCAAATGATAGATACATTAGTTATGTCCTTCTGACAAAATTGTTGTAATTCTTGGCTAGTTTGGGTTCAGTGTACACTCCATGTTCAAAAATATGTCCGATGAGTGTATGTTCACACCTTAACATATTTTTGGAGGGGATTATTATGGTTTTATTTCCAAGAATTGTGAGATAACAGGAAATGAGGGAAGATGGTAAATGACATGCCACAAAGGGCAGTTGTCAAATCAGGTATCTTAACATTACACCTTACTGTATATCTTGTTGTTGAGCATCTTGTTCTAACACCATGGGTGTTTAACACCCTGCTGTAATGTCCTTCACTCTCTTTTGGCAAAGATTGCAGGGATTTACTCGCATTCCGCCACCCAAAGAGCATTAGTGAGGTCTAACACTGAATACTGGCTTGCATTCAAGTTCACCCCAAAGGTGTTGGATGGGGTTGAAGTCAGGGCTCTGTGCAGGTCATTCAAGTTCTTCCAAACCAACTCGTGGAAAAAAAGCATTTCTTTATGGACCTGGCTTTGTGCACAGGAGCACTGTCATGTTGAAACACAAAAGGAACTAACCCAAACTGCTGCCACAACGTTGGAAGCACGCTGACTGTGTGTAAAATATCATAATAGTTCCATAATTTACTTCCAGTTTGGAGGAACAGTGTTTTTTTATTTACTGTCTTGAACATATACGTATATATATATATATATATATATATATATATATATATATATATATATATATATATATATATTCATATAGACATCAAAGTGTTTTCAGCGTTTCTGACGAGAGCATTGTGAAAAAGAATAGAGAGTGAGGTACAGTACACTGAGTTCTGCTAATGTACGACACGCAGTATTATTAATTAACATGTCTTGACCCTGAGCCTGACCTGCGTAGCATTAACAGCACTCACACTGTTACCTTCACACTCCTCTGCCTTATCCAATTTAAAAATAATTAGAGCATATTTAAACCCTTTGTGGATTTAATTCACCTACAATTTGATTTAATTTCAGCATTTAATCTGAGTCAGATTTCAGGGCTGCCAGTGACCTTTCCCTGTTTGCCTTTGGACCCAGCGCTGCTGTTGGGGAGGATGTGGGATGCAAGAATGGAGGGTGTCTGACAGCTCATCGGTCACATCCACCAACCCTTCCAAATTGAGCCAGAGGAAAGCACTGAATCCCTACCAGCCGCTGATTTCCCTGCAGGGAAACATAGCGTGTTTAGAGCTTTGTGTGTGTTTGTGTGAGTCAGGTTTGGTCTCAGACTTTTTTCATTTTTTCATTTATTTTCCATTTCATATGTTTACTTGTAGAAAAACATTTACCCTTGAATCTCAAATCCTGACCTCGATATCTTTGTTTAAGTTTTTGTGGTAAAAGATTCGATTGATGTTCCACCGCCGCATGCTGACTGAATACTGTGTGGGAGAAGAATAATTCAGTCAGGATCCCTTCAAACCCCTAGCCTGAAGATCTGAGGCTTTCAGAATCAGTAACAACTCTTCTCAGAACTCATATTTAAAAATGTTTTTATTAATGTTACCGCTACAGTAAAGTCTAATATATATTATTTATTTTATTTGTTTATATCACATTTTCCAACATATTGTATTATTTTGTATTACCTGTACCTTATTTGTAGTGCTTGAAACAGTGCTTGGAATTCTTCCATTTAAAGTAGCCTATCTTGTACCATTTTTGTACCAATTATTGATTAAATATGGGTTTTAAGTAGTATAACATTGAACAGAATAGACACTTACTTTTTGAGCTTCTTCTTTTTGAGCTTCTTCTCATGATTTTAAAGTAAGAACAACATGCTGTATTTTTAAAACTATATTTATCTAATGTACGCAAATCCTCATAAAGGATTTCCTTTAATTTTCTTTTGAAATGACTTGCATTCATACAGTTCTGGCTGAAGACCAGTTTTTTTTTTTAATGCAAAAGAATACCAAAGACATTTAGGATTCAAAACATGGACCCCCATTTGATATTACACTTTGGAAAACTTTTTACTTATTTGTGATTTATTATAACTTTAAGCCTTCATTTTGAGGATCGTGTGTAGGAATAATGAAACCACTGTGTGTTTTGTCATTTTCAATTAATGGGAATAAATATTATAAATCTTTGATGGAGAATCCCTGGAATATATAATTCTTCCACGCGTTCCCTCTAATATTATGACCTGCAGGTGGCGCTGTTTGCCGCTGGTCCTTGCAGCAGAAGACACACACATGTTCACACGCACACACAAAGAGAGCGAGAGAGAGAGAGAGAGAGAGAGAGAGAGAGAGAGAGAGAGAGAGCGAGCATCACACTCCCTCAAACACTCATTTCATTGTCCCAAAGCCCGGAAAGAGGGATTTACCGGACAGTCCTTCTCCTCTCTGAAACCTCATTTAGAATAACGGATTTTGCTCTTTTGTTGCCTTTAAACCGGCTGATTTCCATAATCATGAACCCGTAGTCTGCGCGTGGATTTGCACCGGCTTTGACTGAGCGACACCTGCTCTCCTGCACACTCTCTCTGTCTTTTGTCTCTGACATCTCTGCAGCTCACAGCCAGCAGCGCGGAGGAGGAGGAGAAGGAGGAGGAGAAGGAGGAGGAGCGGGGTGTACCTGACACCTACAGCCGCGCGTACAGCTCTCTTCCCCCCGCAGAAACACCCAGGACTTGCCCGCCACGGGTGCCTTCTTTTTCTCGCCAGGTTGTCTGTGCGTAACCGGAGCTTTGTGCAGTTTGTCCGCGGAAAACTGCTTCTGCTGACAGACTGAAAACTGTTTCAAAAAATACAAATAAAAAAGCAAAACAACACTTAAGACAGGAATCTTCCAAGAACTCCTTCTTGATTCACTCGGACCAGAAATCTTCAGGATTTTCTGACTGCAAGAAAAAAGGACTAACACTTGCGAAGATGCGTCTCCCGGTGCTTCTCTGTGTGTTGCTGTGTGTGTCTGCAGCACCGGGCCCGGTGGCCGGGGCGGACAGAAGCTGCACCGACTTGCGGCAGTTCTACACCGGGAAAGGGTTCACTCTAGTAGAGGTGCCCCAGACAGAGATCTCCGGTGAGTTGTTTCGGAAATTTAAGAAGAAAAAAACCCCACATACAGTTTCATGCACTTCACAACACTTATTAAGTCAGTTTTTTAATTATGATTAAAAACATGAAATAGCTGGTTTGCTCAAATTTAATAGGATGTTATGATATAATGTTCTCAATAACAGGTTTTCACTGACCTCACCCTATTTTGTGGGATATCTCCTATGGCAACAGTAAAGACTTTGTAATATTTGTATTGCAATCTTCCTTTAAGGATGACCCGCTTAGTTATTGAACTATGAATAAACCTGCACCTAAAGCTTGTTTAGCCAAGTTTTAAATTGCATAAACGTGTTTGAAAAGGTGTGCTTAGATCTCGGTTTATGTATCATATTGTTCAATACATTCCTATTTTCCATTGCCCTCACTGAGCAATGCAGCCATCCTTAGTGAGGTGTTTCCCACACTCTCCTGCACATCTCTATTATATTCCTTTCTGGGGCATTTTCATTGTCTGCTGCTGAAGGCTGGGTTGCAGGTGGGTGTAAGATATGTGTCCTGTGGTTGTTTGCTGATGTTTGCACTGCAGGTGTGAACAGCTATTAATATAAACTAAAAAGGGGAAATATAGATTCCTTTTCTGCTTGTGGCTGATGTAACTCCATGTTGAATAGAATAGCAGTAGTGCACTAATGTGTTCTTGGGCATTTTTCATTGTCTTCTCTGGGCTGCAGGTGGTGTGTGTGTGAGTGTGTGTGTGTGTGTGTGTGTGTGTGTGTGTGTGTGTGTGTGTGTGTGTGTGTGTGTGTGGGTGTGGGTGGGACTCAATAGATGCGGAAATGGCCTGTTTAGCCAATTGCATAAACTTATGTTTTAGGCTAGTCTGGGGCAACATCCAATAGCAAGTACAGCAAATCAAATCAAATCAAATCAAATTTATTTATATAGCCCAATATCACAAATTATACATTTGTCTCAGTGTGCTTTACAGACTGTACAGGTTACAACACCCTCTGTCCTTAGACCCTCGCATCGCACAAGGAAAAACTTCCTAAAAGAAACCCCATAATTAAAGGGGGAAACATGGAAGAAACCTCAGGCTCACAGCTTAACCTGCTGTAACAAAGTTAAAGAGAGAGTAAGATTTGGGATTTCATTCTTTTGTTTCATCCTCTCTTGTCAGCCATTCAACCATCCAGACAATCATGCATTTAATCAATCAGTCAATTACCCAGCCAGTCGATTAATCAATCAGCTCGACACTCAGTCAGTCCACCAGTCAGTCAGCCAGACATCAAAGTCTCTGTATCTCATCTCTCTGGTCTTCACTCTTCACACATACTAATTGAACTGGCCTGGCCTTGATGAAAATGCAGTTGGGAATTGTAGTAATTGAGCTGTTTTCCCCTTTAAGGCAATCAGCTGACTCTCTGTCTCTTCCTGTATTTCACATAAAGATGTACAGAAGAGCAGGAGATGAAGGCGAGGTGAGATTGAGGTGTGCGTATGTGTTCAGCGTGTATGATCTGAAGGTCATTTCATGTTGTGTCAATGAAACTAGTCTTGTATGGGCATTTGAGTTATTAATATTGGATGAGTTTGTGTGTGTGTGTGTGTGTGTGTGTGTATGTGTATGTGTGTGTGTGTGTGTGTGTGTGTGTGTGTGTGTGTGTGTGTGTGTGTGTGTGTGTGTGAGTGAGTGAGTGAGTGAGTGAGTGAGTGAGTGAAATAGATACCAACAGCCTAGACAGGAGCGAACCAAAGAAAGATGGAGACAGAAACAAACAGAAAAAGAGAAAAGAGAGACAGACAGTGAGATGGGTTCGCAGAGACAGAGCAAGCGAGTCACTCAAGGTTTCTGTCAGACCCGACACGACTTTCTCCCTCCCTTTCCATTAAAAACTCATCTTTTATTGACAGATGAAAAACACAAGGCTTCAGTCACTTGGACCTTGATCTGCTCTAGTTATTTGAGCAAGAGTTTCTTCCTTCCCAGAACCCATTAAAACTGACAACCAGATAGAAACAGAAAGATGGAAACTGGCGGCAGAATTCCCCAGAACAGGGGCCCTTCAATCTTTCTTATCTCAGGGACCCAAGGTCGGTAAATTTAGCTATTCCGCTCGGGGAGAAACAGACTCCCTCGCACTCCTGTGTCAGTGTCACTCATGAGGGTTTTAGTGTTGACCAAGGTGAGGGTTCCTCATATAAACAACATTTTGGTGCAACCGCCTGAGGTGGTCATGTTTTCACCTGGAAAGACTTCTTTACAGACCTGAGATACATGTTTATTCATTCATTTGGATGCCGTTTATGCACCTTTACGCCCATTAGGAGGAATATCAATTTTTTGGATGATAAAGCTACTCAATTGTTTCATTTTCGTCCACCATTATTCTTGCAAGCATGTAATAGGACTAATAAGTGCTCAAAAGCAACTACTTTATAGTCGTTTATATATTTTTTAACAGCTGTTTCTTTTCTTTTCACTGTCTCCAAAGGTTCAAACTGACTTGATTATTAAAATATTCAGGTTTGTCAGAACTTATAAAAACACTTAAAGCTGACGGACAGGGAAATGCTGGATGAATTTAAGAAGGATAAGAGAACTGGAATCTTTTTTTTCAAATGTAAGACCATAATTAAAATAATTACTTAGTTTAATTTCCAAATTAAAACTACACTAATTAAATATTGACTTTATTATAATGTGTGATTGTGTTTATTGTAGTCCTGCCTGTAACCGCACATTGATACTGACACATTGGACATTTACCTCATTATGAAGGTAATGATAAAGTTATTTATTAAAAGAATCAAACTTAAACATGTTTTACTGTAGAACATGATATTAGCACATATTAGCACCTTCCTGCCCATCCTGTTCATTAAGGCTCACATTTGGAGGAGCAAACAGTTTCTTAATGATTTAGGACAACAGCCAGCTGTTACGAATCACAATCAGTTCATGATTTGCATTATCTGCAGAGTACTTTGGTTTACTGACACCGCTGGGTGACAAATACCTCAATATACAGTACAGGACAGTACTCCTGGGATGGGCATTGTTTTGACTTTTCTGATACCAAAACCTGATTTCAGTACTTTCTTCAATGCCATAAATCTGACAAACGTCTCAGTTTGTTTAAAACAGTTTCTACTGCAGACACATTAAGTTCTGTAGTCAAACACGGTTGAGGTTTGATACTAAGCCCTTTGCTTCTCAAGTCAGTCAGACATCTATGTCTATGTTATTTAAACAGCCCCACCAATTAGTCATACAACGTCAACACAAAAGTGCATTTAACATTAGTAAAACATTATGGGCAGGTATGTTGTTATTGCGAGCGCATTATTTCTTGTATTAAACATATATTTTGATTTTCGTAGGGGAATTCTGGCCACTGTTACTACCACCAACTAGTCAAACATCAGCGAAATTCAATTAGTTGATGCATGGAGAAAAGTAATCAAAATGTTCCATCTGTCTCGCTTGTTTTTTCCACACCAACATAGTTGCCAGGTCTGTACTTGTAAGTTGATATAATACCTCTAAAGTAACCTGTGCGTAATTCTTCAAACAGATGCTCTTAATTCCTACACAGAGTAAAAAAAAGAAGAAGCTCCTATTCTTCTCACAGCTATTGTCCTACAGGTTTAACATCATGTGAATGGAAGTCGTCTTTCCTGCTGTCTACCTGTCTGTCGTTGTGCCTGCGAGCGTTTTTGTAGTTAAAGACTAGCTTCCCCTATAGTGTGTGTGGGTTTAAAAGTCAGTGAAAGCCAACACCTTCTCCAGGGAAGACACTTAATTTAATTCACACATGCATTGTCCGTGCAGGGCAGCACACACCCATGTGATCGTATGACACACAGAAACAGAGAGGGGCTGCAGGTATATATCCTGCACGCTTCATATTCTGTATTAGGAGGTATTGAGTTTTAACGCCTGTGTGTGTTATGTAGCCTACATATTGAGTATTTGTCCCATTGTTGCCTGTTTGAAAAAACAAAGGAAGGGTGTGTGTTTGAGTGCCAGAGTTTAACACGATATACTGTGTTTTAGGTCAGATGTCCCGTAGATTATGATACATTACAGGTTTGGTTACCAGTCAATAACTCTTTAACAAGGCTGAGTCAGCTAGGGAACCTCTATTCATTTACATATACATAAAGTCAGTAACCTTTCTTTAGATACACTGTACTTGGGGCTGAGGAATAATTCAATATTATCAGTCATTAATCGAGTTTCCATACCCATGGATGTCTACAAAACTTCCATGAGGTAAGTGCTGGATACAAAAACATCAATGAGAGTACTGTGGAAACATACCGCACAATGCATCAGAGCTCCCTTAAAGCCTCATCGAGTAGGATTCTCCTAAAAAAACAACATATTGACCCATCCAAAAATCACTTATGGCCCTCTAGAAGTGTGTGGCGGTGTCTGCAGAGACCCTGGCCTCTGCCTGTATGCTCTCTTTTCTTTTCATTTTTTGCATTTTACAATTTCTGCGCTGATGAAAAACCTGCGGTCAAATCTGCTCTGCGTTTTAATCAAACGTTGCCTTGCCTGGAGAATTTCCTTTCTATGTATTTTTAAGTTTACCTTACTTGAGAATATAAAGCCCACTACAAATGTATTGATATAAGCCAGCATCAATATTTTACCTGCTGCAACATCTGGTGATGTTATCATATCTGTCCACTGTCTGTGTGTGTGAGCGTTTACGTATTTGTGTGAAGAGAGGAAATTGATACTGTCCGTCATCTGTCACACATCACATGCTCACTCAGGCGCTCATAGCACACGCCACCAAGTGGAACGTCGAATACCCAGTGTGCATACACGCACACGCGCACACACACACACACACACACACACACACACACACACACACACACACACACACACACACACACACACACACACACACACACACACACACACACACACACACAATCTCTTTATACTATTCTATAACTTTTGCACTCGTCTCGTTCCATTCCCTTGTTGTCTGTCTTATTCCTCCATCTCTGCATTGTTGTCTCTCAGATAGATGAGGTTTGCCGTGAGTGTGTGTGTGTGTGTGTCTGTTAAAAGCAGAGCTGTGAATCTTTCATGATGTCTGAGGCAGCGACATGAGAGAAAGACAGACAAGGATAGAGGTGAGAAGGAGAGGGATCTGTCCTTCATTGACATGGGATGGATGTCACTTCAGCGGGTTTTATACTGCTCCTGGCTCTTGTTGGATGCTATCACAGTTTGGGCTAACGTTAGCGCCTCTGTCCTGCTCTTTATTAGATTTACGCTCCAGCACGCATTCGATGAAAAAAATAAATATAACTAGAAATGTCAGCAAACTATAGATTGTCATGAATAAGCCTACCAAAGTTGCAAAGAATGAATTTACATTGCAAGAATCTTCTCTACAGTGTTGAAGCTTGATATACAGTACGTAATGCGGCCGCACTAATAATGCACATTTACATTCTACATATGAACCCATAGCTACTATCCAGAATGAGTGTAGGTAAATGTCTGATAGATTAAATCCCTCCATTGCTAACATATAATCAAGTAAAAGTGATAAATGCAAGGGTCGTACAGCCCTCCTGCATCCTGATCACGTACACTTTAATAGGAGTGGTAGGTAGGGGGAAGAAAAGAACCGAGGAGCAAAGGCACAAATCGCTCGATGCCTTAACATCAATCTTTGCACCTAAAATCAATGTGGTACAAACCAGCATCGTTTCTCAATAACCTCTGTCTTTCTTTTCCTCGGCTTCACTCACCCACAGCTTTAGTTCACACCTCCCCTCCCTGTACTCTCTCCGCCCTTTAGTGTTACTTCTTCCTTCTTATCAGCCGCTATTTTTACTTTCTCTTCCTCCTCCCAGCCCTCCTTCTCTCATCTTTCTCCCCCTCTCTGGGAGTCGAGCATCCATGTGTTTTCCAAATGAAAAGATGCACTGTTAGTCTGATGTGGTGGACTCGGTGGTTGCTCGGCTGCTTTATGAGTCAACGCTTTTCATGCATATGCTTCACGGCCATATACACTGTGTGCGTGTGTGTGTGTGTGTGTGTGTCTGAACTGAAGGAATGGAGATTTATTGGTAACAGGTAACATAGTGAATGACTGGTTATTGGTGGTTTCAGAGCTGATTCTTCACTTACATTAAGAGACTACTGAACAATCTAATCAAAACAGCATGCTCATTCAATATGAGATCAAATGATTAGTTAATAATAGGGCTGTCTAATGTATCTTTTTCTTTTATTGTAATCGCAAGTTAAAAGAGAGCATCAGTAGAAAACTGCACTTTAAAATGTAACTATCATTATTTTATGTTCAGTTCAATTTAATAAAGAATAAATAAATAGAAAATAGTTTTAATTCAACAAGCAATGTGTTGTACTTTAGCAGCATACTGAAAGCAGCAGTGAGGCAGAACTGTAAATATATTTGATTAGATTAGATTATCGCGATATTCAACAATGTTATTGCATATTGCACATTTCCTCATATTGTGCAGCCCTGGGTGATACATTAATTAGTCATTTATCATTCAATATATGTTCAAAGCAAACATGTAAACAATTTACTGGTTCCAGCTTCCAGAATGTGAATATTTGTTGGGTTTTCTTCATCTTAAACGGGATTTTTGTTTTGGACTGCTTGATGGACAAAACACTCTACATTATACAACACTATATATATATATAGGTGTGTAGTAACGTACTGTGAGCCTTTCCTTGCACTTGAAAGAGTTTTTAATAACTTCTTATGACAGTGAATAGAGACGACAGGAGTTGATGAGATGTGTCGGCTTAGTGCGTTCACTCTGCAGTTCAGCTCACAGCTCGCAGCTGCATTGTGGTTTGTAATTTCAGGGGAGGACACGAGTGCAGCCTCCTCAGTGGGTTATCTACAGTATTAGAGAATGTACAGTGAGGCTTTACAAGGCCTCGGATTTCTATTAATTGGTTATTACAAGGATTGATTGGATTGTTGTTCTTCAAGTCTTTACTGCAAAATAAATGTCCATCAGTTATAAACAAGATCAGTGCAGTTTTCCATGACATGGAGTTATCATTTTGTAAAAAAAGAGTTATTCTCAATTATATTATAAATATAATACACTATAGTTGCCAATTTATTATGTACATCTCGCTAAAAGTAATTCAGTCAAATACAACAGTCCTGCAATAAATCCTACTTTCATGAAGGAGGATTTATTGCAGGACACAGAGAAGTGTTTCTGTTATTCAGCCTTCACTGATTGATATAAATGGGGTGGACAAAATAATAAAAACACCTGCGAGTGTAACGCAATACAATTTCAATAAAACCGTGACATTTTGGATTGGATTGTTGTATTAGTTTTAGCTGGGTGTACCAAATATGTTATATAATACATCTTTGGATTCAAAAGTTATGTTTATACTGTGAATCAGCTTCCAGATCAACAAAGCCAACGACAGCTGAGTGATTCAGTGAGTTTGTGAAGAATGCAAATAATGTTAATAACTTTAATATTATTCATCAACGTACTAATGAGTTAAGCATCCTTGCTTTGAAGTTTTTCATAAAAACATCAAGCTGCTGCTACAACACAGAGTAATATAGTAAGTGAACCATTTAGGGCTGAGCATTTTGATGGGGTTAAAAGTAAAAACATGAAAATTACAGTCAAGTCTGTATTTATCTGAGAATTTGTATGCAGTTAGCAGCCGGGAATATTAGCCTCAGTGTGTTGAATGAGTACATTTTGTTCAATGTACTGTACAGTCACCAGGGGAGAAATTACATTATTACAGATAATCACATTTTGTAGTTTGTAAGTATTTCCTCAAACCCCAGTAGGGTTTCTATCTGTTTTATAGCTTAAATGGTCTCTGTAGAAGAAGCTTTTGCAGAATGGAGGATGTTTTTTTTTCCCAGTGTCCTGACAGAGTTCATAACAACACATGCATGCACACTCAGACCCAGAGCATTGATAGGATCAGCGACCGGTGGAGAGTGTTATCGGGGGCAGATCTCATTGAGTGTGACTGGTCATCTTTGGCAGGTGAATCTGTCACGGCTCTACGAGGTAAAACAGACTTAGCACTCGTTTCCAATAGCAACAGAGAGCACTGATCATCTATGATACATTACATGTTAATGGAGTGAAAAGGTGATTGATTTTAATGTTGAGGAGTGTGTTTAGAAGTCCAGATCAATAAGGGATCAGGATGTATCTTTCAAAGTGTTTCAGAGTGTTAGTTCTTTTGCTGCTTGTCACCCGCCTGGATATAATGAGAAGTGTGGTTAGTTAATGGAGAATGTGAGACCAAATGTCGGAAGAAAGCATCCATCACAGTGTGTGTTTTCCCGTGTTTTCATGTGTGTATGTGTTTGTGTGCATGCGAGGCTCAGATAGAGGCCTATAATTAGACATGTTTCTGTACTTGTGTTTCTCTGAGCCTTGCCGTGCTTCCTACAGCCCGTCTCTCTCATACTTTTGTAAAACTCATTTTAAGCTCCTGAGTCTCAGCTGAGAGACTATTTCATGTTATTTTCTTATTGTTATTTTTATGGCATTACTGCTTTATTAGATAGTTTGCCATCGGGAGTGACCGAGAAGTTTATTTGATAGAGGGGGAAAACTGCATAAAAACAGCTCCTTGGCTCATAACATTTTGAAGACGCATTTTGTGTCAAATCCTCACGGTACACCAGGGTGTCGATATGAGTTTTCAGAAAATGTTCCACATTTTTAGTCCGCCAGCTCCTGCCCAGTTCTTACAGAGCCTTGCCCAAAGGCACCATGGGCGACACCATAATGAATTTCTGTGAATAGACTTCCAAGCAGAAAAACAAGTGCTCTTTATGAAATTTAAATAGCTGCTTTGCATTTTCCTCTCTTTTCTTTTGAATCTTGTCAGACGTTGTCATCGCAAAAATATTTATAGTCTTCTTATACGGCAGTAAAACAAACACTGATTATCTGCTGATCATTTTAATCCTTCCCAGGCTTTAACAAAACCCATTTTTTTGTGATAAATTGAAAGCACATTGGTGATTATTTTTCTTTCTTTCTCGTATCTCGAGGAATCATATCCATATTAGACATGATTTACGTCCAACTTTACCAATGCAGGAAGTAGCGTTCCCAATATAAATCAATTTAGAGAGTAAGAGTGTGGATGTCGGGGAGGTGGAGTAGCATGTAGCACATCAGACTTGCATGCAGAGTTTGCAGAGTTTGCATGTGTCCTGCAGACCTTAACCATAGTTTAATGCCCATGCGCAGATATTGTAGATTTATTTAGAATCAGCTTTGCAGTTCTTGTCTGGCGCTCTGGCTAGTTTTCAAACCCAGTGTGTGTGTATGTGTGTGTGTGTGTGTGTGTGTGTGTGTGTGTGTGTGTCTGTGTGTGTGTGTTTGTGTGTATTGCATCATACAACAGAGTTTCAAACATATATGCATAATGCTGTTATTTCTTTCTTTAGTCAAACTTTAGATAACATTTCTGTCCAGCTCCTTCAGTCCAAAACCACGCATCTGTTCACCCAGCAGCTCTAATCAGGCAGCAAATGCCACATACATTCAGTTTGTCCACTGTTCTGACATTGAATACTTGCCCTGGAAATGGCTGAGACCTAATGTTCCCCCCGAACCACAGAGATTTGATGGAAGGAGAATCCGCCTCTGATGTGTCCCTATTACCCCCACTCACACATGACACACACTCACTCACATTCATATACTCCCACTTCTCGCTCAATACATTTGGATTAGAGACTGATGTCTAATCTCCTGCTGATCCCGGCATGTTAATCTAAGTGTTAACAGTTCTTGGCTCGCAGCCTGATGGCTAACGTAGTGACCTTGCCACAGAGGGAATAATACAATCTCTAACTGAGTTATTCCATATTTACTTCTGTCTCTTTGACCCTTCAGCATGTTTACATTTGCAGAAACTCTCATTATTTCATACTTAAAGCTTAATATTTCTCACTTCTCTCCTTTTGATTTGTCACAGGATGACTCTTGTTTAGGGTCAACTGTAAATAAGGGTTAATCCCAGCAGTTAAAGATAGCTGACTTGATCTTTGACTTTTGACAGACTTATCCACAGACTTAAACAAAGGTGCGCCGTCAGACACCGACTCTCCTCAGCGTGGCACACACCAGTTGGCACTTGTGCTTTTTTACAGACTGAGTGAAGGGGAGTAAAAGTAGTACTTAGTTTAAGAGCCTTTAACTACTCCCAAAAATGACATAGAATTATGGTATTATACGGTGAAGTTGGTGCCATGTGAGCAGACACACGTGCACACACACACTCGTTGGGCAGCACACAGGGCTGGACTGTGGGGTGGTGGTGGTATTTTTAGTTCAGTAATAGTCTAAAATAAGGAAAGGTCCTCCGTAAACACAGTTAACCTACACCTCCCTCTCCTTGTCTCTCTGCCTCTTAACTTTGTTTGTTTTTAACTCACATCCTCTAATTTTTCACCCTCTCATTCCCTTTTTATTTCATTTTTACAAGTCTGGTCTTAAAACCTTCACAGCATCAGCAACTACATTTTTCATTACTTGGTGATGCATGTTTGTTTTTGCTCATTACACATGCCTGTAGTGGGGACAATAAACACAGTATTTAATATGTAATGACCATGGTAAATATGTTATAAAAAGAATGAGTAAACAGGGGAATGTAAGCTGTGGTACTTAAAAAGTACTAGCGTCCACCACTTTGGTTCAGACTGAAGTATCTCAAAGCAACATTTTCATTGTGAGCATGTTAGCATGCTGGTGTTAGCATCGAGCTCAAACACCACTGTGCCCAAGTACAGCATCACAGAGCTGCTAGCATGACAATAATATATAATAACTTTAATTATTTGATTAATAATTTAGTCTATAAAATGTAAAAAAATACACAGAATGCGGTTTAGGTTCAAAATAGAAGAATATCTTTTCTTTCAGACACGTCGTGAGATGGACGTGGGAATATGTGCTAAAGTATTTACTTTATTATACTAAGAAAAGCAGCAAACTGGATGTTTTTTGTGGAACTTTGGCATTTTAAGATTAATCAATCATCAAAATATCGACTAATCACTTCACCTTGACTTTGAGTACAATTTGCATTACAAGAGACTTTTGCAGCATTATTTGCAGTAAACATGCAACTATTGATATAAGCTACAAGACAAACATCCTCATTGATTTGCATGTTGACCGGAGGTTTGGAAAGCTCTGCTTGCTGTGGGAAAAATGTGATGAACTGTCATAAAACTGCAGTGCAAGTCATTTTTTGTGATGATGGAGAATCATGTTCAATGAAGTGTCAATCAATTACGCAGGCAGTTTATGAGAAACTGCGAATATATCAGCAAAAAAAAAGAGGAGTGTGACTTTAAATCACAAAATCGCAGAGAAAAGATGTAAGCTAGAGATTTATTAGACACTTAGAAGTAAATTACAGCTTTATAATTTACTCCATTTCCCCTTTTTTCTCTCTCTGCTTCTTCTTCAGTCTCCACCCATGATCTTTCACTCCTCTCTCCCGCCTCTCCCTCTCCTTTCATTTTCATTTTATTGCCTTCTCATCCCTCCATCTCTTTCCTCTTTCATCATTACAGCTCCGTGGCTCTCTCCTCCTCTCCCCCCCTCGCTTTTTGGTGGATAGTAAAAAGGTAAAAGTGTACTTTGGGAGGAAGGCCATGTGGAACGTTAAATCACATACAGGTGCCCTTAAGAGAGTGTGAGATGGAAACACACACAGATGCACCATCAGCCTCATTTAGGTAGCAGTAATTTGCCACAGTAAGTGACAGGGTTATTGTAAGACGCTCATTAAGAAAAGGAAGCAGAGAATAAACGTCTGACTGAAGGGAATAAATTCAAACCAGTGCGCCACTTTTACTGCTCAGCAATAAGCTGCTTTGATGTGGTGTGTGAAGGCAGAGCTGAGGCAGACTCAAGGTGTGTGTGTGTGTGTGTGTGTGTGTGTGTGTGTGTGTGTGTGTGTGTGTGTGTGTGTCAGAGTGGTAGTTACGTCTTCTAACACTGATTTTACATTTTATATGTAATGTAATCACAGTACTGTGTGAAGTTTTGCTCTGCATGTATGTTTACGTCCTTACAGTTCCGAGGGTCAGAGGTCAGATCAGTTACTAGGAGACTGTTACCACGGTGCCAGGTCACTTCCTATGACAGACTTTCATCTCAGCAGGAGAGAGGGAGGAAAAAAGAAAAGTAGGGATAAGTGGATGACATGAGAGGAAATAAAATGAGGCTGGATTGGAAAAGGAGAAGAAACCTGAAATAAATGCAAAGATGCCTTGTTGTTATATTCCATCATACAGGATGTTGAACATGGATGACTTTCATGACAACTATGACCGATAATTTACTTCAGACTCCTTCCATCATAAGAGTCAATATTATCTTGTTTTTAGGCAGGAGGATCATGTTGGTCTGCTGGTTGATCCACCGCGTTGGACCAGACTAAAATATCTCAACAAGTATTAAATGGATTGCCATGAACTGAGAACAGACAACCCCGACCTGGAACATGAATCCTCCTGACTGTAACCTGTGACTTTTCCCCTAGTGCCATCAGCAGTTTGACATTTGCTTTTTGAGTGAAATGTCTCAACAAGTATTGGACTGACCATTCAGGAGGAATACACACACACACACACACACACACACACACACACGCACACACACACACACACACACACACACACACACACACATACACACACACACACACACACACACACACACACACACACACGCACACACACACACACACACACACACACACACACACACACACACACACACACACACACACACACACATACACACACACACACACACACACCATGTGGAGATTTGCTTAATATTTGTCTGAACATCTGACTGCCTGTATTTTTTGCTGATGCCGTTTCCAAATTACTGCAATTAACTTGGAGAACACACTGTTAGTATTTCTGAAATGACGGCCGGAACATTTTAAAGTATGACTGATCTTATAATAAACTGGAATTATCATTTAGAGAAATTGTTTCATTCTTTTAATTGGACAACATTGCTGCTCCACCCTACAGGAGAGGTGTTTGTCAAACTCAAATTGTATTCCCTTGTCAGCAGCAGCTGAAGCAGGTTGAGCAACGGTCTAACATCTGGAAACTAGTCATTTGAGAGACTTCAGTTATGCTTTACTGTGTGCTGATTCAGCTTCGGCGTATATTGCCGACCTCTGAGAGAGATTAGTCTGCAGTGTTGGTGCAGGTTAGATGTGTGATGGAGCACTTTTGTGGCTGAAAGTGTAATTGGATTTACACGTCTCATTTAACCTGCTAGATGCCTCGACAATCCCAGATATTGGAAACATTGCTAGAGTTTCTCAAGTAAAAACGAAATTGATTGTGTATTTTTCATGGTACAGAAATTGCCTTTAATTACTTACGATTAAAGAAAGTGCAACCAAAACCAACCAGGTCAGCAAAGTTCAGCCATTTTGGTACTTTATTATGATTAAAGTTATAGTTGCAAAGTGGGGGGCGGGGGGTAATTTAGAATGTGTATTTGTTTTAGCAGCAGTGTTCCACAGTTTCAGCACCTATTGCAAGCTGTGTGTGTGTGTGTGTGTGTGTGTGTGTGTGTGTGTGTGTGTGTGTGTGTGTGTGTGTGTGTGTGTGTGTTAGAAAATAAGAGATTATCTTGTGTGTACATTCCTTTTAGTGTAACCTACAGCCTCAGGGTATTATGTCTTTGTACATCACATTAAATGTCTCCCTACCTTTTGTGTGTTCGTGTGTGTGTTTGTGTGTGTCGATGGATAAAAGCTTGTACATATAATTTTAATAACTGGTGTGTGTTATGAAATACACTGACCTGATCTTCTTAATTGTATGTCTGGTGACCCTGATCCACCTAATCAAGGCTACAAGGGGAGGTGTGTGTGTGTGTGTGTGTGTGTGTGTGTGTGTGTGTGTGTGTGTGTGTGTGTGTGTGCGTGTGTGTGTGTGTGTGTGTGTGTGTGTGTTCTCATAAGCTCCCATACAGGGATGAAAATGGGTGCAGTAGCATTAATCTTACCCTGCATAGATCTATTGTTATATTGTATATATTGTGGTTTATGATTAAATTAGGAGTTAATCTGACTGCAAGGATTCTAACCAAAACCTGGAAAAAAAAGGAGAACAAGGAGGAAGCCAAAAATCGCTGGTGATTTGTGTTGCAATGTTGTTTTAATGTTTTGAGTTGCAATAATCTTTTTCACTAAAATGTAGGATTCTTGTTTCCACTGATTTTAAAGAAACAGTTCAACATTTTGGGAAATACGGTAATTTGCTTTCTTTCCTAGAGTGAGATAAGAAGATCGATACCACTCTCATATCTGTGTGTGAAGAGCCAGGAGGTGATAAAGACAGTAAACGGGGAAAATAGCTTCTCTGGCTCTGTTCAAAGTTCCAAAATCTGCCTTCCAGCACTTTTGAATCGCACTAATTAACACAATATATCTCCTTTGTTTAATCCACCCTAACACAGTAATATAAAACTGACAAAAAGTGGTTTTCGAGGGAGTCAAGCGAACAGTTCAAGCTATTCTCCCCCTGGCTCTAACTCTGTATCAAATGCAAAGACATCAGAGTGGTTTCGATCTTCTCATCTAAATTTGGTGAAGCGAGCAAATTAGAGCATTTCTCAAAAATGAAATATTTCTATGCACAGATGTCAGATTAAAAGAGGATTAAAAGATACAGATGGAACTGATAATAATTACAGTTACACGATCTCAGTATATCAAACAAAACAATCCGCTCTGCTACAGTAGGTCCAGCTCAATTCATCTCACATCACAAAATGTGTGATATGTCTGCAAACAATTTCCAGTCAATGATGAATGCTGGATCACAATCTGTTTAATTAGTTATGTAGCAAAGATAAACAACTTGTAAAGTTACAAAAATCTTCCCATGAACATTAAACTTTCATTTTACCAGAGGGGAAATACCAACAATCAGTTTGTAGCCAGAATCCAAACTGATAACTATTCCTGTCTCATGATGTCTCATATAAAAACGAGAGGCAATGCACCATAACACTAAAAAAATAAGTAATTCATTAATTATAAGTGCCAGACAGAGATAAACAGACAGCTGCTGTCAATCAATTGCTGCATCAACAACGTCCTATCTTTGATGAAATCTGGGTGTTTCCAAAACTAGAATATTTGACTTGGCTTAATGGATGTTTGTTTGGCTTGATGGGAGTTTGATCTGAGTTTCAATATATTTCTGCTTTAGTTAAAGGTCTCTGAGTTTAGTTTTCCTTATAGATGTTTCTTTGCAACAACAGGCAAGCACATCACCTCTGAAGTACCCGTAAATGCTACACTTCCCGTTACTGAGTGGTTCAGATTGAGCTCTCTGCAGCCCGGCTGGATGGCTTCCTGTCCGCCTGCAGTGCGGCGCAGGGTACCTGTTCACCTGCTTGGCGCACGTGCTGATTGTTGGCTCACTTGTTGAGACGGGCTCAGGTATGTTGGGGCTGCCACAAGGAATGCAGGGAATAAAAAGGAGACAGAGCGGGAGGGTGTGACAGAGAGAAGAAAGTGAGAACCAGATGCCTTTGCTGGAAAAAGGAAATGAATGGCTGAGCAAAGTTGTCTTGATGTGGTCTCCAATGGCGACCTGTCTAAGCTCTTAAACGTCTGCAGGAAAAAAACAAGTTTCGAATTAAATGGATTCACTAATGATTAAGAGCAAAAAATACCTTGCAGCAGAACAAGGTTCTGCAGTTTCTATAATGCAACACTTAGCTCCAGGAGGGCTGTGGGAAACTACGATGTTATACTTGGCACAATATCCAACATTTAATTAATTTATATCCATAGATTACATCGGACGTTTCCACATAATCAATACTGTTGAATTTACCTCACCAGGATTCATGCCAGTCTAACGAGGTGAATAAACTATTCCTTAAATAATAAACAGGCTAATCTGGGTTTAAATGGATTTTGCTTTGACTACATCCTTGACTCAGAGTTTATGGAAAGCAGATTGAGGCCACAAGGTTGTTGGTTTGAGTCCCTGAACTGCTGGTAAAATGTGAGAGGAGAAAAAGAGTGAGCAGTGGTTCAAAAATAGAAGGCTGTGATCGAACTAAGGAGCACTTATGGTTGATTGTGATGATGATTATAATAATATGAAGCAGCATTTTACTGGATAGGAACCCATCTGATCTTTCCTGCATTCATAAATGTTTAAACTATGAGTGGGCAATGATTAGACAAGAGTGTTTTAAATGAGATTAGTTCTCAATGTTTTTTTATGATCATATACATAGACACACATTCACATCAAACTGTCGAACTAAAACCTTTCAGACGTAAACTCAAGACCTTTCAGAAAGCCAAAACAGAGCTGGTGAGGCAGCATGTTTATGACTAAAAAGAGTTATAAATGAATACATTAAAAGTAGAAACAAGCAGCCGAAGAACATAAAGAGCCACCAGGATGAATTGTTATGCAAATTGATGTCCACAGTTCTGGTGCCATGTTTTCTCTGGGTTGTAATGAATTCATTGAATTGAACTCTATTCTGCTCTTTTTTCTTCACAACTCACAAACCGTTTAGGTAAAAGAAATAGTCCTCCTTTAAAAAAGAGACTCACACTACCACACTTCTGGGTGATAGCCCAGAGGGAGTTTATCTTTTCACTGCTGGGTAGAAACTAAAGCTCTGCATATTTATACCTGAGAAACTGAGCTCTTGTAATTCTACTGAACCTTTGTGATGACCCATTTCCGTTTTAGACGTCAGGAGGGAGAACAGTTGATTTGTTCTGGTCTTCCCTTCTTTAAAGGACTCTTTGAATGTTTTAACTTAAATAATGGTTTCCTTTGGAAATGGGCACCAAGGACAGTGTCTAGGCTTGTGTGTATGCCACCCAGGACTTTCCCCATCCAAGTGGCGCCTGATTGAAAAGAGAAGAATAAAGGCAGCTCTGCCTAACCTAGAACTTCAAACTGGGGTATTCGTAAAGAGATGAGTAAGGTCTTTCAGTGGGATAAGATCCAGAGATGCTCCACAAAGGTGATTGGGGTTAGGTGTCCAAGCGGAAATGTTTGAGGTCAGGGGAAAACCTTTGTTAAGGGGATACGACGAGCTCCAGATTTTAGGGTTAGAGTTGGTAGTACTGTAGCTTAAGGTGAGGTTTAAGACGATAATAAAGAAGTGCTTGTCGGACCGTCAAACTGCGTCTAAAACCTCATCTAACATTTTTTACCCTCTCTTTCCAAAACCAACAGCTCAACAGACACTCACTAAACTATGTCTACCACCTTTCATGTTTACCACGAAGGGCAACGCTAGAAACTGTCCAAAAGTGTGTTTCATTATCTACATTTGAACAAATCATCACATCTCCCCACCTCTGTATAATCACAAGCTTTTCACCTCACCTTCGAGTGTGTCCATTTTAATCAGCTATAGACACTTTTTCTACAAACAAGTTTGTTTTAAGCAAAGTGTGGCCTTTAAGATTAGGGATGCATTTCGAAAAGTAAGTGCAAAAAAGTTGAAAATGTTCGAACTCTCAAGGAGATGAGGCTCAGACTGGCTGTCAAACCACATCCTGGAAAATCTATTTATATTGCATTACTGTAGCGTCATGCTTTTCTCATCTGAATGTGGCCTTAGACACTAGGGAATTGATTATGTCAATGAGGGTCCATATATGTCATACTTTGTGTGTGTGTGTGTGTGTGTGTGTGTGTGTGTGTGTGTGTGTGTGTGTGTCTCGGATGTGGACTTAACTAAATATACCCTATGCTAAAGCTTGAAGGAAAAAACAACGCAACAAAATCACCTATAGAAACTGATTTTATTTGACCTAAATCTTTCCTCTGCTGTTTTCACGGCAGCACTTAAAAGCTCTGTTTTGTCTTCAAGGCTTTGCTTCAAAGGAGTTTCCACCATTTTGATAATCTCACTCTCTCACTATGAGCAGATGGTTGCCCAAAGGCTTTCCATTTCCCATCACCAAGTCCTAGAGCAAGGCTCTTATTCCCAGATTCCATGAGATAACTTGCCCTATGTTCTGGTCCTTTAAACTACTGTAATGTATCCGTTTGCATGTATTAGCATGTTGGCAAGCTTGCTTTTTGAACATGTGTTAGTGTGTCACCACTGTGCTTAGTTTCTGTCTTTTCCGAGTGAATTAAGTTTTTATAGCAGGATGCCAGCTGCTTCCATTACCCAGCATCCCAGGAATGCAGTAAAGCATATGTGTCTGCGGTAAACGCCCTGTGTCGTCTAGGTTGGTAAGCAAACCAACAACTAAATGCTAACATTAGCTGCAGCACATGAGCGCACAAAGATGGCGTCTGCTGTCTCTGACCCACATGTGTAACACTGATGGTGTGGTTTTAAACCCCAGCAGAGGAATCTCTCCTCATTCTGTGTAGCCCTGTCAGACGTTTTCAGAGAGATGACATGGTCAAAGAAAATTACGTTGATTGATACCTCGGATCTCTGCTGTGTCCTCTCCTCTCCTCTCCTCTCCTCTCCTCTCCCCCCTAGCTTATGGTGCTCCATTTTTGTGGAGAATGTGTCAGAGATGTATGTCAGTAAGTCAAGCTGAAATTTGAAACATAATCTATAAAGATACTGCGGCTATTGATCAAGTCATTTCTTGAAGCCTCTGGGTAGGCGTTTTCCACAACTTTTTAGGACTGGTGTTGCAACGAGAAGTGCCAAGGCTGGATTACCAACCAGGCCCCGGACTCTTAGGGCTCCATATTCACGGTTTGTCAGTTGGATTTGTTTAATCATTAGATGTTTGGACCTCGACTCGGTTCCCGGATTGTCTACCTGCCTTCTGGAGAGCCCGTGTGCTATTAGAGTATGATCCTAGTTTTTGGTTTTACTTCTGTTTTTACTAAGATTGTGGTTGTTTTTGTGTTTTATTACTCATTTAATTTACCTCTATGAGTCCCTATGTTGCTTGTTTTGTGATTCTAATGTTTGATGTGGCTGAGATTCCACTCCAAAATACTTCACCTTCGTCTTGCAAAGCTAGTTATTAAGTTATTAAATTCAAACTTTGAAGATGAACTAGCAGAAGACTCTTGGGGTGTTTTTCAATCTGCCAACATAACGTCATTATAAATGCCCAGAAATATTTGTTGGGATTCTGTGAATCAATTCAGAAGATCAGAAGTATGATTCTTATTTGATTCTTATTTGATTCTTATTTGATTCTTATTTGAATTTGAGTATGAATCTTTTTGCTGATTATGATTTTGACCTCTGATGTTGACAATAGCAGTCACTGATGAGGAGGTGATGCAGTAGTTCTCTCTTGAAATTAGATTGCAAGGATTGTTGTTTGAAAATTCACAGTTCAAGTGTGAGGACGCCGTTACATTTTTTAAGCTTTAAGCTTTTTGTAACTTTCAAAAATCAGGAGTGAATCATCTCCTCTCAGACTGACTGGCCTGCACTTGACACTTGAGGATTACTAAAGTGACGGGAATATTAAATAAGCATGGTGGTTGATCTTTGGAGTGAGTGTATGTGTGTGCGTGAAGGTTCAACTCCAGCTCCAAACCTCTAATAGTTCTCTTCCACTTTTGCTCTTGTATTAAAGCAAAAAAGACGTCTTAAAATATCTCAAAAAGGGATGTGAGGAAAGAAGAAGGGTGGTACATAAACAGCTATTTCCTGTACTATGCCTGCCAGTCTCTCTGTCTCACACACACACACACACACACACACACTCACACACACACATGCCAGCCAGGGCCAATGAAAGATTCATGGAGGAGTGATGATTAAGGTGTCTCCTCTTCTGCTCCACTTACCCTGGCGGACAAATTCTGCCCCCGAACCCACACAGACATACAGACACACATAGACACACACACACACACACACACACACACACACACACACACAGACAGACACTCACACACACACACACACACACACACACACACACACACACACACACACACACACACACACACAGACAGACACTCTCACACACACACACACACACACACACACACACACACACACACACACACACACACACACACACACACACACACACTAAACCAGGACCTGTAAGAAGAAGGAGAGCAGTGATGCACACAGCTGTGGGGTACTTACTCACCTTTAACCTTTCCAGGCGTAGGCGTGCACACACACACACACACACACACACACACACACACACACACACACACACACACAGACTCACATCCAGTCTGTCAAGAGACTGCTTTCTAGGCTGTCTGGTAGACTCTGTAAGTGTGTGTGTGTGTGTGTGTGTGTGTGTCTTTGTGTGTGTGTGTGTGTGTGTGTGTGTGTGTGTGTGTGTGTGTGTGTGTGAGTGTGTGTGTGTGGGAGTGTTTTCGAGCCTCCTATTCTACATTTTTATATTTTCAAGAGTAGGGCACAGCTTCAGGTTGAGTGTGTCATGATCAGGGTTGAGTTATTGGCTCGAGGGTAAGAAGAGGCAAAAAACAATCGTAGTATTCTATTACTTATTATGCTTCTACTTTTGATTACGTGTTGTTGCCAATACATCGTACGACTTTACCTTCATCACTGGAGAGGGGACCGGAAATGAGTGATAACATGCAGCAAATATCTTCAGCCGGATACAAACAAGTGAATTAAACACTAACAGGCTTTAATTGCAAAATAAGTTTATTAATTAAAGGAATAGGAATACTGTGAATTTCTATTTAGTGACTATCAGTGTACCCGCATGCTGTCCCGACACAATGCATAAACACAAACATGCAGGTACAGAACATACAGTACACTGTACGTGAGTATAGAAAAGACAAACAGCTGAAAAACAAAGACCGTGTGCTATATATAGATCAAGTGTACTGTATTAACTGTACAGAGTGCTTTTCTGGTCAGTAACTATATATAAAAGGATTCCCATTAATGATTAATGGGGTGGTGTGTTAGGCACTCCAATTCTTTGCTTAAGCAAAAGCAAAGCCACATTGGGAAAAACACTCTTGTCCTGCATTTAACTGTAATTAAGTATTAGTAAATCAATGTATACTAGTATCCATAGTTGAAGTACTTAAAGTACAGTAAACTGGTTCCTCTCAAAGTGATTAATTATTTACAAATGAAAACATAAGCAATGCGTTGTAAAAGTGTCTGATTGCTTCATTGTTACATTTTGATTCAGTAATCTGTCATATACAAATCTCATAACTCCAATATTTGGAAATGTTATGCTTTCAGATCAGTTGAAGAATTACACATTTACAGCAGTGGTTCCCGACTTGGACATTCAGGACCAGCTAAAGAGTTCACAAGTTAAATCTGAGGGATCACAAGGTGTTTAACAGGATAGGAAAGCACTAAAACAAAAAGCACTGCTGCAGACAATGTCTATTTATCTTTTATCCAATCTTTATTTTGTGTGAATTAGCGTATAATTTGAGGCCTCTAAAAAATACACAAACAAAATAAAATTCCCTCTTTGGTTCAACTAGTCACAACCAGAAACTTGTCACGAAGGGTCGTAATAAGATATTATTTTGTTTTAAGTGGTCAAGAGCCAAAAAAGTTAAAGTAAAGTCAATTCAGTGATTCAGACACGTTTTCCTTCATCCTCTGGGAACCACAGATGTCTGTACTGAATTTCATGGCAGTTAGTCAAACAGTTTTTGAGATATTTCAGTCTGGATCAAAGTGACCACCATTGCCATAGATACATAGAGCCATGCCAGTGTTAATAATATCAAATACACACCTGCATTCACAACTACTTGGTCTTTAATTTCCATTTATTTAAGCCTGGTCTTGATTAGGTGGGAAATGTGCACGTTAAAGAGCTGAAACATAGAGTGATTCAAATATGTAACAAAACAATTAATTATTAATTAATGAATTAACTCTGACTCTGTGTCTTCCCCACCTTGCCAGGTGAACATCTGAGCATGTGTCCTCAGGGTCCGACTTGTTGTACCACCACCATGGAGGAGAACCTGGCCGGCCTGAGTGCCCGAGAAACCGAGGGTCTAATCAGAGAGGCCGGCAGGTCGCTGCAGTCTGCCTTCAACGCTCTCCACAGGAGCTTCGACAGTAAGTAGAATGTGTGTGAGTGTGTGTGTGTGTGTGTGTGTGTGTGTGTGTGTGTGTGTGTGTGTGTGTGTGTGTGTGTGTGTGTGTGTGTGTGTCTGTGTGTTTGCAGGATAGATGCTCATTACTGGCTGAGCTCAATACCGAAGCTTCAACAGTGGGCCCAGAGGAGTATGACATTAGTATGTTGAGTATTTGTGAATTTGTGTTTGGTACAAGTTCCAACTGTGCTTAGTTCTCAATACTGCCACTTCAAAAGTGATGGTGTGTGTGTGTGTGTGTGTGTGTGTGTGTGTGTGTGTGTGTGTGTGTGTGTGTGTGTGTGTGTGTGTGTGTGTGTGTGTGTGGGAGGATGTGTTTGTGTCCTGTGCGTCAAGGGGACCCCTGACTGGGTGTTATAATGAGAGCGGAGTCAGCCAGACACAATGAAACGTGATAAGCCGATCCCCTGATCTCGAAGGGGCACACACACACGCACACACACACACAGAGGGGTTTCCCCTGGGGCAGTGGCTGGTTCAGCTAATGAGCAGTTGACCCACTGAGGAGCCGAGGCTGCAGATCGCTGCACATCAGAGAAAGAGAGGGATGAAGCGTGGAGGAAAAGAAGGAGAGACTGAGGAGTGCCACTGCTAACAATAGGGAGACAGACGAGTGCAGCAAGTGAGAAATGTGTCATTAGTGGAGTAGAAACAGGGACTCAAAATAAAAAATGGAAGAATAAGAAGAGAAAAAAAAGAGCAGGAGGAGGACTAGTCAGAGGAGGAGGTCAGTTCTATTAGTTTCAAGGCAGTAGGCCACCTCAGTAGCAGTAATGTGTCCGCCCATCTGGTTGTGGTTAGGACAGGCTGGCACTGGTCCATAGCCTTTGAAGCAGGAGGGAAAAGCCCAGACCAATATACTGCAGAGACAGCGAGCTGACTCCCTTATTCTTTCTGTTTGACCTCCCTGTCGCTTTGTATCCATCTGGCTGCAAAGAAAAATGTTCAATAAATGGGAAACATTTAAACTTCAGGGCATCCAAAGCCATTGTCCATAGATACGATCTAATTCCTTATTTATTATTTATTCTTCATAAGTATGTAATACCAGTTATTGGGTAATTGGGTAACAAACATACAGAGAATTATCTCCCAACTCTACCATTCCTTTCAGAGTTTAAATTTGGTTTTACAACCAGCAACTTCACTGATTTGGTTCAGTCTCTCCGAGTGATGCAGCTCTAAAAAAAAAGAAACTGTATGCTACCTGCCCAGCAATAAACAGTGCTTTAAACAATGTTAGCTACTACCTGGTGAACATAGTGGAACCAGCTAAAGAGCCAGATATTTTTCTTATGAGGTTGAATATTGGATATATATTAGTCAGGTTGACAGATATACAACCCCAAATGTGTCTCAGTTTACCCAGCTCATCTCTATCGTTGTTGTTTTCTTTCTCCTCCCTCCTTCTCCTTATTTCTCTGCTTGTCAACACTTTCTCCTTCTATCTTTCCTTTGTCTATTGCCCTTGTTTTTCTCTCTTCTCTCCGCCTCCAGCCTATTTTACTGAACTGCACGGTCGCTCTGAGCGCTCCCTCCAGGAGGTGTTGTCCCCACTCGGCCCCCTGTACTCCCAGAACACTCGTCTCTTCGGAGATCTCTACACCGACCTGCGTCAGTACTACCGGGGCTCCGCTCTCAACCTGGACGAGACCCTGTCTGAGTTCTGGTCCCGCCTACTGGAGCGCACCTTTAAAATCTCCACTCCCACAGATGTGAGTAAACAAGTTAAAACTAGAAGACTTTATGCCACATTTTGAATGAGAGACTGGCGTACAGAATAATAAAAACATAATAATAAGATAGTAAAGCAGAAACCAGAGCACCAGAGTAGATGCTCGGCCACATTATGACAGTCTCAGTTGGATTTTTTATTGTACTCAATGACAAATCATGAATTACAGCAAAAGATATTTGAATGGAAATGCTTGAAATCTTAATAGTTCTCCTGATCCATTCAGCTGCTCACTGAATTGCCTCTCTTCAATTTCATAGAATAACCATTTGCAAAATCTGATCATGTAATCCCATGTAATGTCTGGGAGTCTGGCCTTGGACCTTTGTTGCATGTCTATAATGCACACTATCTAATAATGGAAAAACAGGCACAAACTAAATACTAGGAACAACATACTTCTCCTACATTTTTCCACTTGTCTTGCAGGTCAACCTTTCAGAGGACTACCTTGAATGTGTTGCTAAGCAACAGGAGACGCTGCGGCCATTTGGAGACGTCCCGCGGGACATGAAGGTGAAGCTGATCCGTGCTTTTGTCACAGCCAGGTCGTTTGTCCAGGGGCTGATTGTCAGCGGAGAGGTGGTCAGGAAGGTTTCACAGGTGAGTTTGTGTGCGTGCGTGTGTGTGCGTGTGTGTGTGTGTGTGTGTGTGTCTGTGTGTCTGTGTATATGAGACGTAAGGAGAGACACAGTGAGCCAGACAGGGAGAGACCGAATGAGTTGTTGGTGTGAGAGTTCAAGAGAGAGTTTGTGTCTTAGTGAGAGAAAATCTGTGTGTGTGTGTGTGTGTGCGTGCGTGTGTGTGTGTGTGTGTGTTTGTGTGCGTGTGTGTGCGCGTGTGTGCGTGCGTGCGTGCGCGTGTGTGCGTGCGTGTGTGTGTGCATGTGCGTGTGTGTGTGTGCGTGCTTGCGTGTGTGTGTGTGTGTGTGTGTGTGCATGTGCGTGTGTGCGTGCGCGTGTGTGCATGTGCGTGTGCGTGTGTGCGTGCTTGCGTGTGTGTGTGTGTGTGCGTGTGCATGTGCGTGTGTCCCCACTAGGCTTCGTCCCAGGAAAGCAGATATGATGGATGCTTGGTTGTCACACCCTAACTGTCAGAGAAAAACGTCTCCACCCTAAAAAATGAAAAGAAAAAAATCATCAGAAATTAAGCGTCAGACTGCCATCAGAGCAAAGCTCTCATCAAATTCTGGGCGTGAGGATGTTTTTTCAGTGCTTGATGCAGTTTTTTCCCAACAGTCTGTGTGACTGTGTGATTGTTCTTTATATATATATATATATATATATATATATATATATATATATATATATATATATATATATATTGTTTTTAAAAGGTTATTGTTAATATTTAATGTAGTTTATATGGTCACAAAAAACACTTTTTACACCCTTCTTTCTCCCTTCTTGCCAGTGATTTTTCATATTGTAACTCACATATTCAGTACTTTACATCACAGATAATCTTTTAGAAAAAATCTGCCGTGTTTTAGAAATGTGAATGTATTTTTCCTTACATTTCCAGGAATAAATTAGCATCTATTCAAATCAAATTGATAACAATAATTAGAGCACTTTCTTGAAACTAACTTGAGTTGTGTAATGTAAACATCATGTCTATTCATGTTTGTCAAAGCTACATTATGGTAATGAGTGCAGACTTTTTATATCAGCACTTAAACCACATTACCACACAGCGATAATGTAACACTGACACAAATTAATGCAGGCTTGATGCTGACAGTGATGGATTATATACAACTCGAGTCTGTGGACTGACTGCACAGAAATAAATGCATGAAGGCCAGTGGGAAGATGCATCCAAATATCTAAAACTGCAAAAATGTAGTTGAAATCTTGGAAATTGTGGTCCCTAACTGCCACCCTTTTCGGAGGTGTCCCTCCATCACATCTGTGCAGGATAGTAAACAAATAAGTCCACTGTGGAACTTGCGTAATCTGAAGCAGACAGTTAAACAGAAAACGTGTACTGTATAGAGATAAGAAGGGCCATCACTGCTTTCTTGTTCAGGTTGTGTCCTTTATAATGTTACAATACTGCCCTCTGCTGTTCATCCTCTTCCTTGAGCTCTTTGTAAACTGCATTTCTTACAACAATGCATTAAAGAGCGAAAGGAAGAAACAGGGCCGTAGTATAAACATACTTTTGCAAAATAAAATGTCCTTCTTTCACTACTCGCCCTGAGGTTTGTGTTGCTAACTGTCCTGTCGAAACCTCCCCAGGTTCATCTGAGTCCAGAGTGCACGAAGGCCCTGATGAAGCTGGTTTACTGCCCACACTGTCGTGGCACGGCTTCCGTCAAACCCTGCTCCAACTACTGTTCCAATGTCATGAAGGGCTGCCTGGCCAACCAAGCAGACCTGGACACCGAGTGGCAGAATCTTATAGGTGCGATTCAGACCTTAAAGGGATAGTTTGGATGTTTTGAACTGGGGTTGTGCGTGATAGCTAGTGACAGGAGTATCAGCATGGAAGAAAAGAAATGTGCTGCTGCGGACGGGAGCAGCAGCAAAAAAGGAACATTCTAAAACGTTGCTTACTTTGGACTGAAGTCACACAATAACACAAAGACAGTAACCTTATCGAGGCAGCCGTAGACCAGCAAATCATGTGTTCTGCGAGGTAAATGTTTTTTAAGTGGCTTTGACAAGGTTTTAAGGTGTCTAAAATATGCTGCAGCCCTCATCCACATCAGTATACTGCTTTGCTTCCGTGCAGGTACTGCCTCTCTGCTTCTCCAAACCATGGCGTGCCGACTTCATCTACTATTTATGTACATCATACAACTCCACTTCAAACTATTCAAACTTTCCCTTTATTGTAAGACATCGAATAGTAAAGCTAGATAATCCAGATGTACTTATTAGAGTGGATCATTGGAACAGACATCGGGCCTCATGCAAAGAACCACTTGCACTAAGCAGATTTGTTCTTGTTCACTTGGTGAATGCACTGGTAAACTGGGATTGTGTGGTTTGGGAGCAAATCAGGTTTTGTGCCCCAAAAAACTGGCTCTGAGTTTCTTCTTCTTTGCTCCATTCAGACACCATGATCCAGGTGGCCTCCAGTTTCAGCACAGAGCCCAGTCTCGATGTGGTTCTCTCCTCCATCCCTGCGCGAATCTATGAGGCTGTTCACTTCCTCCAGGAAAAAAACATGGACACATTCACAGCAAAGGTATGACGCCTCACTTTGTCTCGTCACTTACTAAAATTCCCTTTTTATCTTCAGTCAAATGCCAGTTTACGTCTGCAATCCTGCACACTTAATTTGTGAAACCTTTCACATTTTTATCAGATTGTACCCAGGTCAAATATTATTAAGGAGTGTGCAAAATTAAAATGACAATCCTCAAGGAGTGCTTACCTTGAGGATACTGAGGGTAGAGATCCAGCAGCAACAACCTCTCTCAACTAAATTTTATTGGTTTTATAGATTTATCCTTCAAATAAGGCCAGGCAGCATTATTAAATTGCAAGGCTCCTATAATTTAACCTAAGTATATATCAGTGTCAAATGTATTGGACCAGTAGTGAGTGCTGCTATGAACACTCTTGGCCTTGTTTTCAATGCCAAGCTGTTATATTCTTATATTTTGTTAAGTGCAATTTCTTCAGGGTCTGTGTATGTCTGTGATCAAACATGCTCACAGTTACAAACACTTGTCTGCAGCGACATCTAGTGGATCGTTTTAGTTCTCACAGAATGTTGCAATACAGACTAAACAGTGTTTTCTAAAGCTGTATCATTTTATATATAAAACTTCATAGTTCACAGCTTCCAGTGCGTCTGTGTGTTTGTGTTGATGTGTGTGTGTGTGTGTGTGTGTGTGTGTGTGTGTGTGTGTGTGTGTGTGTGTGTGTGTGTGTGTGTGTGTGTGTAGGTGTACAAGACATGTGGAACTCCAGGTGAACCAGGAACAGGAAGTCCCACTCTTCACGAGCAGAGGAAGAAGAGCGGCTCCCTGACCGCATCCGAGTACAAACCCTCTCCAACCGCTGGGCTCAGACTGGAGATGCAGGTGTGTGCATGTGCATGTATCATGCATGTTTACATATGTCTAACTCTGTGGATGGGAACATATTATTTTAAACGCTCAAGAGTGTACATGTGACATGTTTACATGTTTAAGGGTATTAAATGTACATTGTAAACGCATTATGACTTTATTATTATGACTAACTATAAGATTTGGGATTTGAGACTCACCTTTTACATGTAAAAACATTTTCTTCTGTGTCTTCAGGTGTCAGATCTGTCCAGTAAGTTGAGGGAGATGCGGCAGTACTGGACTCAGCTCCCTGCGGCACTATGCAGCAAAATGGCAGCAGGAGGCGCCAATCAGGATAAATGCTGGAATGGCATTACTAAAGCCAGGTGAGGAAGAAAACCTGCTCTAGGGAAACATTGCCGGTCACTGACCTAACACAAGCTTGTTTATATTGGACTGTGACTTCACAAACTACCACCAGCCTACCTGCTCTCCAAGCTTCAAAATGCCCCTCAAATGTCAAAATATGGTCCGATCATCATTCAACAATGACATATTTATTTGGTTTGCTTTAACATTTGTTTTCGGCAATCCATTTCTTCTAGTAGTTTATTCTCATATTTTAGTGTGTCCGTGATGTCCAATACATTTCTGTCCGCTTCAGAAGAGCTTTGTGATGCCTCATGTGTGCCTTCATTCCTGCATTTTATGTATTTCTGATTTCAAATCCTTCAACCCGTTGTTGTTAGCATTGTTCCTGCAACAAAGCTTTTAAACCAACAACTCCTCCATGCTCCCTTAGAAAACTGGATTGTAGAGAGCTGAACAAAACGCTTTCAAGGTTCGTAATCTGTTCAGCACAAGTTTAATTCATGGAGCACGAAAACAAGATACATTACAGAAAGAAAACTTGTGTTCCTTAGCACTTACATGATAAAAGAGACTTCTGAGGTAAGGAATATAAGCAAGGAGAGGAGGCACGACTAGCTTTTGAATAAGTATCTATGATCCAGGCCAGTTCTCATGGCGTTGGAGGCCATTTGTATCCTTTGTGTCATAACAAAAGATGTGAGAAGCTATTTTCTCTTAGACAAACTGTAAAATGTAATTAGTGAGCCTTCATTGACTTGTGCTGAACAGATTGTACGAAATATACTGTGTGTGTGTGTGGGTGTGTGTGTGTGTGGGTGTGTGTGTGTGTGTGTGTGGGGGTGTGTGTGTGTGTGTGTGTGTGTGTGTGTGGGTGTGGGGGGGGGGTGTGTGTGTGTGTGTGTGTGTGTGTGTGGGTGTGTGTGTGTGTGTATGTGTGTGTGTGTGTGTGGTGTGTGTGTGTGTGTGTGTGTGTGTGTATGTGTGTGTGTGTGGGTGTGTGTGTGTGTGTGTGTGTGTTGTGTGTGTGTGTGTGTGTGTGTGTGTGTGTGTGTGTGTGTGTGTGTGGGTGTGTGTGTGTGTGTGTGTGTGTGTGTGTGTGTGTGTGGTGTGTGTGGGTGTGTGTGTGTGTGTGTGTGTGTGTGTTGTGTGTGTGTGTGTTGTGTGTGTGTGTGTGTGTGTGTGTGTGTGTGTGTGTGTTCTCATGAGCTCCCATACAGGGTTGGAAATGGGTCACAAAGAAATCCGAGAAAAGCCTTGAAGTATATGAATCTCTGACTGTGTGTGACAGATTAATATGAAATTTGCGTGGGGCAGAGAGTGAATTATTACTGTTTGAAACTGTACAGCAGCATCTCACGGATTTCTTGAGAGCATAATAAATGACACACAGAAAATTATAACTCTGATAAATAGTGGAATATAGCATTGGAGTAGATAGGTTAAATTGGGTAATTTTCATCGAAGCAGCTGCAAGAATATAAATCAAATCCCACCACTTAACACATGGTGCGTGTGTGTGTGTGTGTGTGTCTGTGTGTGTGTGTGTGTGTGTGTGTGTGTGTGCGTGTGTGTGTGTGTCTGTGTGTGTGTGTGTGTGTGTGTGTGTGTGTGTGTGTGTGTGTGTGTGTGTGCGTGTGTGTGTGTGTCTGTGTGTGTGTGTGTGTGTGTGTCCTTATACTCATACTGATTAATTTTTTTATGCACCAGAACTGCCCTAATGATGTTGCCACACATTGTTCCCCTATCCCCGCTCTCCTCCAATCAGGTACCTTCCAGAGGTGATGGGTGACGGCTTGGCCAATCAGATCAACAACCCAGAAGTGGAGCTTGACATCACAAAGCCAGACATGACCATCCGGCAGCAGATCATGCAACTCAAAATCATGAGCAACAGGCTGAAAAACGCACTGGATGGCAACGACGTGGACTTCCAGGATGCAAGTGGGTCCCTTTCTAATATTTGTACTCCAGTGGTAATATCTTTGACATGACTCACCTTGTACTATCTTTTATGTTTCTGCCTTTGATGAAGTTATTTAATAGTGCGGTTCCCTTTGTTAAACCAGATCAAGTTCTCCCAACTAACAACAAATACACTTCAATTAAAACATTGATTCCTGAAGGTCAAATTGTCCCCACTCAGTAATGACCACTTAGTTATAACTGACACGTGATCACGACATCAGGTGCAATTAATGAGGAAATCTCATCTGCTTCTCATCCCTTTAAAAGTTAAGTAATAAACTATTTCACATTAAAAATGTGCTTTCCATCTCTCTCTAATGACCTGCCCAGGTGATGACATCAGCGGCTCAGGAAGCGGGATGTGCGTCGGTGGTCAGTGTCGGAACAGACCACGATTGTACGACTTCTCACCAGACAGCAACCGAGCCAGAGGCGCAGCCACGTCTCAAACCCGCCTCTGTGGACTCCTGCTCCTGTTCCCATTGGCCATCCTGCTGCTTCAGCGATGATGGACCGCCGCTGCCTCCAGTCAGACTCAGAAGTCTAGATGAAGGCTGAACCAAGGGATGAACAAGACATTTCGGGGAATGAATGGACAACATTTTCTTTGACCAAGAGGAGCAACAATTGACAGTGACAATATTCTTTATTTAGTTTTTGCTCAGTTTAAATGTCTTAGTTTGGGTGTGATTCAGTTTGTTGAGCTGGTTTCAATGGATTGTTGGAAGAAGAAGATAAGGAAGGTGAAGAGGACGAAGAGAATGATGTCTGTTGATGATGAAGATAATGATGGGGATATTGATAAGGATTTATTGACACTCTATCAGGTCCATTTAGCTCCAGTTTCCAGTCAGCAGGCGGCAGAGCTCAGAGAAAAAAAGAATTTGTGCCCCCATATGTGGTGCGTTCAACAAGGTTTTTGTTCTTTTTATTTCATTTTGTAAGTCGAGTCAAGGTTGTCTTACCTTAACAAACATTGTGTAAGTTGTAAATGTTTGCGTACATTAGCTAAAAGACTGGCACCATATTGAGCCATGAATGTACAGTATAATACTTTATTGGCAATGAGTCCCCCCATTATCTGTGATGTAGTCGTCCAGATGTGTTGGTGTGTGTTGGCATAAACATTAACATTCAGTAAGATTTGTTTGAAATATTGCAGATCAATTATCACACTCCTGAAATGTATGAAATGTTGTGATTGTGATTTTACCTCACTTTTACTGTACACCCAAACATTTCAAAGGGAAAAAGGAAATGACCGTAAGAAGAAAAAACTCATCCCCTTTAAGAAGAAATAAGCAGTCTCATCAAAGCACGAGTAAACAAGCACAGACGCGCAGTTTTGCCAAAGTCCTGTAATGTTTTCCTGCAATGAAGACAGAAATCTGAAGAGAAAATATTTCATGACGCAGTAATGCTACAAAGGACTCCTTGTTGAACGCACACCTGCGTTAGTAACTTTTAATGAAGTCTTAGAAGCAACACAGTGGAGATATACAGTAGGTCAAACCAAAGCACTTATTACACTTTTTTACATTTTTTTGACAGCCCCGAGTACGTTGAGCATTTGTGACGAACCTTTCACCAGGTTTTATGACTGCATATGTTTAAGAGGAGAAAAAAAGCATCACAAAGAAAACATGTTTTGTTCATATAGTACAGGATATTTGCAGAATATTGACAACATGTATACATTTGCCTGGTGATACATCATTTACTCGGCATGCCTTTCTTCAGTCTACACTACTATACTGGTACATAAGAGACTCTTGATTCACACAAGTCTCTTGCACATACATACATTTACACACACTGGGGTTGTGTATTAGGCTGTATTTAATCACACATTTCATTCATTAAACTCTGTTTGATTGTAGTAGTGGATTTTGCCATGAACATTTTGACTTGATTATTATTGATTAGCATCCGTTAATAAGAAGCTACATCTTTATTGAAAGGGGCAAAAAAAGCCGCAGGATGTCGTAGGGATGTCGTAGGGATGTAATCAGTTTGGGATTGGGGGCTAAACATTTGTAACAGAAAGACTACATTATAAAGTGGGAATTTTTGAAGATGTGGGTTTTTATCAAGCAGGGAAGGTCAAGCTAAGTTATTGAGTTGCATTACGGCAAATATAGCATCCAGTGTTTATGGAGTTTGACCCGTACTATGGGCTAAAAGTCAGGATCTCTCGGCTTCAATTTTGACCATTTTTAGCCTCGCCAGAGGAATGTCTGTCAGTTGGTACACCATTTTGGTACAAACACAACTATCTCAACAACTGTTGGAAAGATTTCCATAGAATTTCATACATACATTCGTGTCTTCAGAGGATGAACCCCAAAGACTTTGTTGATGCCTTGACTTTTCCTGTAGCACCACAATGAGGTTGACTTTTGTGGTTTTGAGTGAAATGTCTCAACAACTATTGGCTGGATTGCCATTAAATGTGGTACACACACTAATGTTCCCCACAGGAATGAACACATTGCTGATCGCTGAAATCCATTGCCATCAACAGGTGAAACATTTAATGTATCCAATACCTTGGTTTATAACCAAATACCTGCAAAACTAATGGCTTTCCCATCAGCCTCAACTGTTTAAACGTAAGGTCAACTTAAATGGTAAACATGGTAAACATGCCAACTACATCATTCAGTATGTTATTATGCTGATGTTCACATTTAGCTCAAAGCTCCACGGTGCCCAAGTACAGCCTCACAGAGCATGGCTTTGTGTTTAAAAGTCTCCTACAAGTCTTTATGGAAGTGCAAAACTAAATCACTGGAGAATCCCTTTAAGGCCTCTCTTAGTCATCTGATACAACATTTCAAGCTTGTATCCATTCATTAGCCACAGAGATATGACCAAGCACCAGTTGCTCTCGTCTTCACATTGTCTGTGCCTGATGCTCTGTGGACACCAGATTTTGCCATGACTCAGTCCCTAATTGTGCTTGTTTTTAAGAAAAACTCAACTCGCCAGCTGCACTACAGCTACAAATAAACATATAACTCATTGTAACAGGCGCTGACAAGCCTCATGTGTCCCTGCTGGACAAAAGCGGGGGCCACGTGTTGTGTGTGAGGAGGACAATCTCGCACCAGTCAGGGGGTTTGGAGTTAATGAATGATTTACTTTCCTGATACCGTACAACAGAATGAAGCCGAGTGGGAGGCACATACACAAATATTTCACTGCACGTTTCTGTCTTTAAATGATGGAAAAGTCTTAAATGTTTGAGTGTACAGGGCTTACTTTTAATTTCTCAACATCAGTATCTTATCTGTGACTGAGCGAACCCGATGTGAACATCCGTCTGAATTGACCCTGTTCTCTACTTCATGTGTCTTTTCTGAAATGTGTCTTGTCCTGTAATTGTGAATGATGTGGAAGTAAAGGTATAATCTGAACTGAGTTTTACTGAGAAGTGGGAGGACACGTGTAGCAGCCACAGTGTGTCACACTGTTGATTTTACTTGTCTAGACAAGATTTATCGACGCTGAGCACTCAGATCTGAGCGGTCTGTCCATGATCACCGTTTTGAGTCCCCCAGGTGAGAGTTACCTCTGAACAAAAGGTGCCACAACTCTTGCTGCACAAATTACAGGAATGTAACGTAACTCTGGAGACTTAAACTTAAACATAATCGTTCTGCTCATGTGGTCTAGAATCAATCTTTGCGCCTACACCTGTGGTTTGAAAAGAAACAGACTTGGAGCTAATGCGTTTTATTGATATCCGGCTGCTTTTCCGAAACAATTTCCAATGCCTCCGACTGCTGGCTTTAAGATAAGAAGCACTCTCTTTGTCTGCTTTTCACTGACGCACAGACATATACACAACTCTTTAAGATACTCGTCAACGTGTACAAGGATGCAAGAGACACCGAATAAAGGGGATTGATGTAGTGTTGCATGAAGCAGTGTCATGAAAGCTCATGAAATGTCATTTCTGCAAAGGGACTGTCTGGGCTGGAAAATGCAGTGTCACAGCAATGATCTGTACTGTCGTGTTGTTGAGCAACTTTTTCCCTTTCTACAGACAGTGTAAGAGACAGGAAGCTGCAGAAGATGAAGGAGGCGAGAGACAGGACAGAAACTTCAAGAGTAAATTGATCCAAGGCCACCGGGGGCTGAAATGTATCAGAGTTTTCACTTTTCAAACTGCAGATTTCATCAAAACTTTTAGATTGTGGTTGCAGAGGGACAAAACAAACTTTTTTTGTACTTCCTGTTTACTCATTGCTCAATAATACTGCTTCAAGGGATGCGCCTGTCCAACTTTTTCTCTCCTGATACCAATTCAAGTTCCTGTACTTGTGCTGAGCTTAAATCCAATACAAATGCTCTCTTTTTCCCAACTTCAGGGCATCACTGTGGCATTAAAATCTGAGTCGGTCGTAACGAAGAGATTCCATTTTATTATGACATTCACCAAGAAACTGTACTTAATGTCACCGAGCAGTAAATACTGCTCAATTTAAGTAATTCACCTTTTACCACCCGATATTCTGCCTGTGGGATGCTGGAAATATCAAGAACTTTTACTGAGTGCCAGGGGTAATGGAAGTTATGTCGATATGAGCATGTGTTATGTGTATTATTAGATCCTTTTTTGGGGGAGTCACTTTCCAAAAGAGCCTACAATCCAGGCCAGTCCAATCGTACAATAAATCCTTAAAAAACGTTACGTCTAATCTGCAGAGTTTCATGATAAAATCTTTTGTTTTCATTTAAGTGGGCCGACCCCAAAACGTGGAATAGGTGTTAAAAGGTTAAAGTTGGTCTTATAGAGTGTGTGTGTGTGTGTGTGTGTGGCGGGGGGGGGGGGGGGGGGGGGGTTACTTCCTCTCAGGTTGAAGTTTGGATGTCAGAATTTGAAGCAGAATGTGTGAATGAACTGTTTGTGGGCTTTAATTAATGCTCGTGGTGAACATGAACAACACATCTAAGTGTTAAATTTGTTTAGCTATAAATCAGAGTCTAGAGAATAAATCCAAAGAATGTAATCTGGAGATGCTCAGTGTTGCAGTGTGTGGGACACAATTTGCTCTTTTTCACTTGTTTTGTGTGATTGTGTGTTAATGTTCAGATTTAACTGACCCACTCTACTGTTATCTTCTTCATCATCATCATCATCATCATCATCATCATCATCCACCTGATGAGGCAAACAAGAAAAGAAAAAGAAAACACCTGTAGGAGTTTGCACTTACAACATTATTGACATCATAGTAATTTTCAGTACAACAGGTCTTTGTCACAGCAGGCATTTTGACTTGTCACAGTAGGAAAAACACAGGTTTTAAGACATTAAAATGATAAATCGCACAAGTCGTTTCCAGTACACTAACATGTTGGCTGTCTTTCATCAGGGTGGTGTCAGAGGTTGTTGCTTTTTTCTTTATAGAGTTTACAGTCCGCTGATCAATATTGTGACTTATAGATCACCATAGATACTAAATAAAATAAACAACATTACTAATATAGCCAACTGTTTATATATAGGCTTTTTTTATTTTTTATAAAATGGACTATTTCTTGTCAGTGTTTTATACATTTAGTCTCTATAGTGTTCAATAAGTCACATGAGTCATTAACTGCCTAAGAAGAGAAGTGCTGTGTTTTAATTTGTGTATGTAGGACTGTAGACTCTGCCTATTTACACATTCAGTTACACATTATATCCTATTATTGCACCATGATTTAAAACCACAACTCCCATGCCTTCCTGTCATAAAGAGGCACGAGCCCCTGCGCATGTCCCTGAGGGGATCAACATCAGCATCTTTTAATAACGGTGTATTACTGCTGTACTGCAGTTTGACCGCTGGGGGTCACTGTCCCGTTACACATGCCACCATACCGGGGCGGGGGGAGACCTGACCATTAGGCAATCAGCTTGGGTCAGGTGGAAAAGAACGGGTGATTGGTTTACGATCCGCCATGCTGTCTCCTGATTGGACAGAAAGGTGTGAGAGGCGAGAGAGCGGAGATCCACCAGCAGTGTATCCGCTTCAGTCCCCGTTGACTGCCAGTGCTGCATACACACACACACGCACACACACACACTGAGGGCTGAGATGTGACCGTTAACCAGAGGAATACAGCGTGTTTCTGTGGGATTTTGTTTTAAACTGTCAGCCGGATAATGGGAGAGGACAGGCGGGCCATGCGGGCCACTTGGGTCGCGGTGCTTCTCTGTGTGATTACTTCGGTGTGCGCAGTGGAAGGTAGGTGTGCAAAGAGGGGGACATGTTTAAGGGTTCAGATGGTGCATTTCATTTAGGCTAACTGTGGTTCAAGCTGTCCTGTCAATTGACTTGCTTCTTTTTTTTTTTTAAATCAACCCTGTAATATTCTTATACACTTACAGTTTAACTTTGTGTAGACCTTTTATATAGCTTTCCAACAACAACTTATATTGTCATATTTAAATGATATTGCTTATCTTTTAGTTTTCTTGTTCGTCAGGCTGCGTTCTGGGTCTATTATGAGTGCTAACTTACCTTTCAGCTGTGGAATTTTGGACAACACAGGAATGCAAAGTGTATTTTTGGTAGTTGAAATGTGAGTTACAGTCCGCATTTCTGTAATAAGAAATGACAGAAAAAGTAACCTGCAGGCTTTGTGTGCTACTGCTCCTCCATGCTCATATGGAAATGTTTATTCTACTGTAGAATGAACATTTTACATTCATACAATCATCTAATAGCCTTTTAATAATTTTAGCAGACATAATATACAGGCAAAATACTATCAAGCATGAAATAGCATAATGTTTATTCCAATGAATCTTTTTAATCATAGATCACTGTATTATTATTATTATTATTATTATTATTATTATTATTATTATTATTATTATTATTATTATATTAGATGCTTAAATTAAATCAGGGACCTAATTGTACTGTGTCCTATGATATGTATTTGCTGTTTCATATAGTGTGATGTTTAGTAACAAACATTACAGTGTTTCTCCCTCCTGAGTGCACTGTAGTAGCGCTACTCACACTCCCTGCTGCTCACCTGAAGTGGCAAAGTGAATCATAATTATAGCTCACAGGTGATCAGTCACTACATGTAGCTGCCACACCCCCCCTACTTCTCCTCCCCCCGCTCCTCCTCAACATCATCTCCTGATCCTCCTGCTGCCACCCCCCCCCCCCCAAGCATCATCTCCCCCTGCTCTCTTCCAAACATCACCTTCTGCCTCTTTTGTTGCAAGTCTCCAAGTATGATTTCCTGTTACTTCTCCCAAAGCATTACCAGCTGATGCTCCTGCTGCTTCTCTTAAAGATTCTCCCACTGCCACTGCTCGTTTTCAAGCATAACATGTTACTCCTGCTGTTCTTCCGGCTCCTTCTCCTCCCTAGACATCCCATGCTGCTTCTCCCTTTCCTTCTCTCCAAACATAACCTCCTGCTTCCTTTGTTGCATCTCACCAAGTATGACCTCCTGCTGCTCCTCCCCAAACATTACTCCTTCTGCCATTTCCACCGAAGCATCACTGTATTGTTGCTTCTTCTTCTTCTTCTTCTTCTTCTTCTTCTTCTTCTTCTTCTTCCTAAGCACCAGCTCCTGTTCCTCATTTCCAAGCATCACATTTTACTCCTGCTCTTCAACTTGTCTTTCTTAAGATTGCCTTATTCCTCTCCCAGCCTCTCAACAAACATGCCTGCTCTTTCTTCTACTCCTCCCTAAATTCCCCAAATAATCCCTCCTTGTCTTTCCACAAAAACTATGTCCTGCTTCTCCTCTCTAAATATTTCTATTGATCCTTGTAGTGTTCCTTCTAGAAAAAAAATCTAAAATGATTGTTGCTCCTGCTTGTATCCCCAAACATCACCAGGTACTACACCTCTCCAAGCATCTTCTCCATCTGCAAGATCAAATTCTCCTCCTCCTGCTCTTCCTCAAGCATTTTGTTCTCCTCCCCTAGCATGACCTACTGTTTCTCCCTTTACTCCCTTTCACGTATCTTCCTCCTGCTGCTCCTCCACATGCATAACTTCATATACTTCTCCTGCTGCACCCCTTGCTCCTTCTACCCCTCCGACATCCTTCCTTCTACTCCTCCTCAAGCATCTCCTAGTGCTCTGGCCACTGCTGCTCCTCCTCCATCCCCTTTCTGCGGTATTCCTGTATCAGCTCCACTCCCATGTCCTCTAACACGTCTCCTCCCCATGCTGCTGCTGCTGCTGCTGCTGCTGTCCCTAATGCTAGATTAGTCTACTGCCGTGTTTTAATGGTGCGCGTAATGACGGGCTTCGCAGTGAGTCTCCCCCCATTATGAAACATGTAAATGCATTAAAGGGTAGGTCTACTTTGATTAAACAGAACATGTTTAACGTGTGTGTGTGTGTGTGTGGGAGATAGGTAGGAGGTTAAGATTGAGAGGAGAGACAAATATGTACAGTGTGGGTGGTGGGTTGTTTTGTGGTCACGGTGGCCTTTCATGGTAAGTAGGTGCTTAATGAACTGATGTAAATAGACTCACTGCTGCTCTGTATACACTTTTATATTCTCCTGTGTAAACTTTCAGACTTTTATTTTCCTAGAGCTCGACTGATGCATGCACTGGGCCGATATTATTGGCTGTTATTAGCGTCTCACAGATGTATCAGAATATAAGTTGGTCTGTAAATGACTGAACACTGAAGTATGACTTGTACGTCATACTTCAGTGTTTCCTATATTTACCTCTCTGGTTTTCTGTTTTCTCCTGAAAACTTTGTTGCCCGCACCCTGTTGACTGCTGTATATGAAATGAGGAATGTGCTAGATTTGAACAATTTTTTTGTCTTGGTCATACCTGTACCACCAGCAGCTTTTTGAAAGCTTGAAGTCAGGGAGTCTTTGCAGATTTCGGCCAAAATACTGTAAAAGTTTGCTCTCATGAAGACAAAGTTAAAGCAATACATCACTCTGGCTTTAGCTGTTTGCTGTCTGCTATGTATCCTGAAATGGCCGTACAAATCCAATGACCTATATATTCCCTCAGGATGTACACCTTTTCATTGAGCTCAAAATGCAGTACAGTAAATCCAGCATTTGACCCTGTGATTTTGAAAGTCAATGCAAACCCTGACCCAGCGGATATTGTTGGGTATACGTGCTACATTTCCCACAACAAGCCTTGGGAGGGATGGCAAAGTCCTCTATGTCTGAACCAAACGCCCAGTCAGCAGCAGGCTCTGAAATCACTGAAATTGCTGATTTGTGTCAGTGTTGAGTGTCAACTAGGGGTCGAGGAGTTAATTTCTTTCGACTTTTTATGCAGGAACTGCTACTGTAGTCGGAGCCAGATTTAAAAATTCTGAATTTGTGTGTTGCTGAGGCATAGCTACATGTAAAATATGCACTGTACATCCTTTGTGCTCCTACAAGTCAACTATTTTGGTCCTTGTTCCCCAAAGCCTGAATACATGCATGCCCCATCTGTCATCTTGTGGGAATGCAAAAGCTTAAACGTCGTACATCCTGTTTTTAAATGCTGGTATTAACATGACAAGCTGTAATTTGTGACTGTGTTCGATACAAGTGTGTTTGTGTGTGCAAGTAATGATGTACAAATGATCTCCTCAGGGAAACCTATCGCACACTTATTGCGAAGAGATATGCAGATGACACACTGCACGTACACAGACACCCCTGCCGCCACATAACATACAGCACATACTGTACCCTGCACCATGCTCTGCCAGCTCATGTTTTTAAGATGTGGTTTCTCTATTCATCTGGTGACAGGTTATCAATGTGTGACAGACAGATAGTTGAACTGGGGGAAAGTAGAAGCCTACTGGAAGATGATCCTTCTCAACAGTCTTGAGCTTTTACTCCAGTGTTTTCCAGTCTATTTTACCTTAGGGGTCTCCCGTCAGTATTAAATATTTATTTCCACGTAGCATTCAAATAGTTTCAGATATTTTCTTCCGTAAGGTACTTGGAACCTGTGGGAATATTTACCTTTTTGCTGAGAGATTTGTGGGCTTTGCTGCTGTGTTTCCCACGGCGGATTGGGCATCAAGAGGCAATTACAGATCTGTCGGTCTGGTTATAATACGAGGCTTCTCTATACCCACAGGCTATCAGACCTTAATATCACAGCTTTCAGTGGTTCAGGAAGTCATTTCTAACAAAACATTCTCAATGTTTACTGAGATGTGATTAATATGTTCTATTAGTGCTGAAAATATATCCTTAGCTTCACACCTTGGCTGTGATTTTTCACACAACTCAACAATCCTCTTGTTATATTCGAGGAAAAACTTGTTGTGAGAAGTCGTGTCAATTACTGAGGAAAGAGATTTTATTTTAATGCATACTTTTGGCAGCATTTCTATAACACATGCACATCTCTGTGACTGTCTGCTGTGCATTGTGGATGAGATCTGCGCAACATGATCTAAAATAGTTTATACATTTACAACTGTGGCAAGTTTTTAAGGTCTTTCTTTACGTCTTTACGTCTTTAAGTCCTTTTTAGGGCAAGACCAAGTCAACTACAAGTCTTCATTTGCAAATAATCAGTCCACATGCAAGTCTTTTAAGTTCATTAAAGAATCAGAATGTAAACATTTTCCATTCAACGCTGTATTAATAGACCAGGGGTAGCCAACGCGGTGCCCGCGGGCGACCAAGTGCCCGCGGGCATGTCGCCCGCAGGGACTACATGAGTCGCCCGCAGGGCATGTTCTAAAAATAGCACTAGTCACCATGGAGCTCCGTCTAAAATGTGTATTTAATTGTTTTGCTGTTTAAAAATATATCAATAACACTTGACAATGACAATATTGAATATAGAATTTAAAAAACAAAAATGTTTTATGTATATATGAACTCGGACCCTGTCTTCTTACAGAAGTGATTCTTTGTACTAAAATATAACTGCTGTGATTTTGAACAAAATGCTACAAATGTGCTCATTTATACAAAACTGTCAATAAAGATATTTACAGAAATATCAGAGATGTGAAACTCTGACTTTCAAATGTTGAAATAGATTGAGAACTGTAAATAAATAATGTTGCATGTTTAAATATATCTGTTTCCAACCATAAATCATTGTGAGGAATAATTAACATGAACATGTGATCAGACAGTCTCTTCACATATATGAATATTTATTATGATTATCATTATTAATGATAATTTTATGATTAAAGGTGAACTGTGCAACTATGTTATTCAGGAAGTTTGTATCAAACAAGTAGCTCTTCTATTACTCAGTACCCTTGGCTTTTTTTTCTATGCAAGGCCTGCCTGACACGGTCTCATTCATTTTCTTTCTATTGTTGCAGAACTTTACAGTTTAAAATGTAAGAGTTGAAAAGTATCTTTTGGTTGCCAAGTCCTCAAGCAAAACCAGTGCTGTGCAACTGAATTACATATACGTGTGTGTATACATACTTTTGTTTTGTTCTCCACCAACTCCTGAGGGAAATCTGGATCTTTAAATGCCAAATGCTCCATTATGTTCACCAGATAGTTGCTAACTTTGTCCGCCTGTCATTTGGTACTCTGCAGGTAGTGTACGGTCGTTTTCTATCAAGGCTTTTTGCAGCTGCCTGCTGGAAATGAGAGAGTGGATCAAAAGACCAACACAATGGGCCTTATCCACCAATATCTTCACAAGTTTTTTCTCAAATTTGTTCTTGAGAAAGGTCCTAAGAAAAGTCTTTGGCCGTTTCATGACGTCTTCTTAAACCCGCAGGATTTTTGGTGCCTGTGTTCTTATAATGGTGAATCCCATTAACCTCGTAAATTGAAAGTCCATGCAAGTTGATGCTAATTGGCAGGGAAACGCCTTTCCTAATCCTCATCAACCATTTGAGCATTTGGTCAAAACTGCCCAAAGAAGAGGAGTGGAGCACGAGACTTTTTTGGGAATTATGCTTTATTGATAGAGATAGCTTTGATAAAGAGCGTGGGGATGAAATTGCAGCAAAGGTCCCAGGCGGCTGTGGTAAGGACTCCGCCTCGATGGTGCACGTACTCCACCAGGTGAGATACCGAGGCGCGAGTGGAGGTACTTCTGCAGGAAGTGAACACCAACTGAGCTGTCATATTTAGTAGCGTCAGTAGTGAATATAAAATAACAAAAGTGGTTGGTGAATGAGGCCCAATGAGCTGAGAGACACTAACATGCTCAGTAGAGCTGAGGGGATTATAGCAGCTTTAAGCTTGACATGAAAATCTGTGCTGGTGTATGACCTCTGAGGGGAAGATTTACAGTATACAGTGGAGGCATCTAGGTGGTACTGTGAAACAAGAGCAGCAGGTCCTGCTCTATGCAACTTGCTCAGTGGATATACGTTCATATCTACAATAGTCGATCAGAAAATAAAAATGTAAATTGATTTTTAGCTGTAGAGAGAAGCAGAAGGCTCGCACATTGTAAAACACTTCACCCCCCCAAACTCCTCAGGTTATTTGCATAACAAACCAGCCTGAATAGATTATATGTTCCTGATATGAGACTATAATTGATACAGAGCAATTGTGGGAATAAAAGGAATGAAGGAATCCTTCTCCTAAAATTCTCCCTTTTGCTTTTACTTGGGTCCATTATGCTGTCACTTCAACTCACATGCAGCTCCGAGTCACAGTCAATACACCGCTGTATTAGACAGGCTGCAATGACATGCTCCTTTTTTAGTTTGTCTTTTATTTTTCAACATGCAAGGGAAGCGATGGCATTAATTACCTTTTGTTTCAGGCAAAGACTAAATCATTTCTCTACGCTCTTGCGTTACACTTCACCAATAAAAACAACACCTTGTTTTATCTTGACCGCAGGCTTCTCGCTCACTGCTCTACCTACCGGCCGTAGATAAGAAAACACAGGAGGAATAAGAGGGGTTAAAATATGCATTCACTTCTTTTAAATACAAATTAGGCATAAAGCCAAGCAAAGATTGCTCCAGATTGAGGTTCTTTAGTTTTTCTGTAGTGATGGCACGGCACCATTATTTCACTTCAGAAACATATGTCACATGTTTGTGTATTCTCGTGTAGTGCTTGTATGCAATATACAAAATGTAAACGTGTATTAAACGTTTACATTAATGTCACAATTCAAGAATAGCATGTTTATATTAGAGCTGCAACCAACTATCATTTGAATTATGGTTTAATCTATCAATTCTTTGTTGGATTAGTTGACTAATTTAGTTTATAAAATGTCAGAATATATAACGTAACATAAAATACCTGTCACACGTTCCCAGAGCCCAAGGTGGCACTTTAGGTTTTTATATTTCTTTTTAGTTACGATGATATGAAACAGTGAAAAGAAGAAAATCCGCTGGAATCGGTGAGTGTCGTTTAATAAATGACTTAAAATCGTAATGTTTCTGTTGAACTTATCAATTGTTTTTGGTAGTAAACCACTGGAACGCCTTTAACAGGAATCGCAGGTTTTGTTCAGAGCTGTGAGGCGTTTGATCCCTTCGCTTCGCTGAACGCACACGCTGTGTGCAGTCACTGGAGTTAATGTTAAATGTCCTGTGACATAAACCATCTGATGATGGTTAAACCTCCACAGTAGACCGACAACTATTAAACATATTACATGTGTAAAATACAGAAGATGTGATGTGTGGGTAAGGAGGCTTTGAAGTTGCTTGAAATTCATCTTTGATGGCACTGGGCTGAGTTATGTAATGTAATTAAATACTTTTGCAGTTGAGCAATTTATAGTAGTATCATAGTGGTATTAAAAGTCAGCCCTTCTGTTCTTTTCTATTCTTTCTTCTGCATGCTGCATACTGCAGCTCTGAGCTTTAGACCTTTTACAGCTCAGCATATGATTGAACATAATGGCCCATTATTTATTTGCTGGTTGAGAGTGGGCCCTCTGCCAGCCTCTTAAGGGTTCCTGCCGTGGGCATATGGTCTCACAGAGAGCCATGCTGGATATTAAGGACTGTGTCACAGTTGAAGCAAAAGAAAAGGAGGGAGAGGACATAGTGGGTGAGACGACGCACATCAGTGAATTTCCCTCACCTTAAAAAGGTTGGGGGTGGGTTAATTAGTTTTGATTTAAAAGTAATGTTAAACGGTATGAAAGTATTCAGGGAAAGGATAGTTTCACACAAGTCTGTCTTCAATCATTATTCAGGTGTTGCGTGCGACAAAATCCACAGCCATCGTTCAGTGGAAGAAATAGTCAAAAGTTCACCAAAAGCTAATATGAAGCGTTAGCAGTCTGAGTTAGAGAACACAATATCAGCCCGATTATTGCCCGACCCGGCCGTCGTACTCAGATCGTTACTCACAACGGACGTCGGCTACGTCAATCAATCGTTTCGTCCCGTGTAGCGTGTCATCGTAGACGACGACCACCGCCTCACGACGTCCCGACAGAAAGACTTAACATGTACAAACAAGAGCGCTCTTCAACTGTAAACAAGGCGAAGCTTAAGAGCAATGATATGAAAGATATATATATGTTTGTTGTGAGTGCTGCAGGTGCAACTGTGAAAGGTCAGTTTTTCTTTTTCTTTCTTTGTTTTAGACTTTTCCGAACATGAGAGCCAGCATCGTACACAAAGTTATTGTTTTTTTACACTCTTGTTCATGGAAGTCGGGCGCCATGGCACCTCTTTCGTGTTGTGAAAGATGTCGAGCTTTGATTGGTTGTGTAGTCTGTCGTGTCTCTCGGGCCAAGTCAGCTTGAAAAATTGTGAATCTTTCTATCTAAAAAATAAAAAGAGAAAGAAAAGTCAACCCACAGGAAGGGAAACTGAGAAGCTGGAGGCAGCAATGTCTGGCGTTCTTCTTGCTAAATTACATAAAGGGTTACCTCCATTATAAATTCGTAATCAATTATTCAACAAATAGTTTTTTCAGCCCTGAAAATTCTCACATTTTCAGCAGCTGTCAGAAATGATTTGGCTTTTTGACAAGACCAATAATTGTTTCTGAATGTTTAATAAGCATTTCCTGCTTTGACGTTTCATAGTTTTAGTTCTCTACCTGCACAGAGTTAAACACTGTCTGGTGTTTCTATTTCAGTTTAAACTTTATAAACTCACCGTTGGTTGACCGTACAGCCCGTGCTCTTTAATAACAGTTTTACACTTGCTTGGTTTCATCCACACCTGCCTTTCACAGCCACAGGCTTCTGTTCTTTTGGCCGCTAAGCTGCTCTGCTGGAGCAGTGGGGCATACAGTTGTTCGGCTCGGGAACAGAAGGGAACTGACCGCAGGAAAAAGGAAGATTATTGTTCAGGTCCGACACGTGTACTCTGAGTGTCGGCTTTTGTCTGGGAAAATGTCACAGGCTTGCCCGAATTATGACCCCCACATTTCAGGCTTTCTTTTGTAGTTGCGTTTTTTTCCCTTTTTGTTCTCTTTACTAACGTTTCATCACAACTGTGTCAAAACAAAATCCAGGGCAGAGCAGAGAGGTGACGGGAGCAATTTTAGCTTTACTCTGCGTGACATCAGTTATGATGGTAAAGCTCATGAGCGATGGATGGAGCAAAAGATTGATGGTGGAGGATAGAAAATTAGTAAATTCAAAGAAAAATACATAAATACAGAGACAGTGAACCCAGTGGTTAGCCCTCTCCAGTTTGATATAGCAGCAGAGAGCCAATAAGTGTCAGGTCCCGCCCACCAGGGAGCCATTTTAACAAGCTCTTAGTGTTTGAGTGGCTGTTAGCAGGCTTGTAATCCAGCCTGGCAATTTCTGACTGTGAAACTTGAAATATAAAACTGTGAACACATACGTAGGTATACGTTATATGGTATTTGTAAAGGAAATACAGCAACCCCTTCCATCAGCATCTGTCGTTGTGTGAGCTATTGATTCATCTATCAAAATACTTATGCCTTTATAATATTTTTAAATAAGCGGAGCTCTCAGGATGGATGATACTAATACTAATGATACTAATAAACCTGAGATTGTGGTTCAAATTGTAAGTTTAGTCAGCAGACTGGTCTTCTGCATTGAGTTCATTTAGATGAAGTTAATTGATAAAGTTAATCAACCTCAGTGTTGTTCTTCCTTTTGATTCTATGGATTTGGAGAATTGTTCCTCCTATTATTATTTAAGGTATGTTCTTTGATCAAGGAGAGAAGCGATGGCAGGTAGAGGGTGGGATGTAACACCCTGTTGTTCATGAGCCAGATTTAATATTTACACTACAAACACACAGCTACAGTGTAAACATACAATGCACTGTTTGCTTTAAGGCTCTGGTCCAGCTGGACACTTCTGAAACACATTTCTTCACCTCAGAATGAGCAAATAAATGTTTTATTTGGGTCCTGGCCTGGAGCACACACACACACACACACACACACACACACACACACACATGTACAATATACAATACTTAATCGTTTGTATAAGATCTCCTTCACTGGAACAACATCTTTACGGAATACTCTGCAAGCCCATTTTAAACAGGAGTATCCCCCAAGTGTTTACAACGCTGCACATTCCTTTTCAGGGACATTTTATTGTATGTATGTAATATGTTTTGCATGTGTTGATGTCATTCTCACTCAGCTCTCCACTGACTCAAACTGTACATTCATAATTTTACACTGCTATCACATTGAAGTAAGTAACCAGCCAAAACAGTGCTGTAGTGATTCTCCTGTCATTATATAGACTGCAGTTTGTGGTGTTGCATTGGATCACATTATAGTGCAGGCCTAAGGTGTTTCCAATATTGAGGTTGAAGAAGTTATAACAATTCCTACAAAAAGTTATAATTACAAGTATTACAAGTATACTACCTGTTGAGATAATGTGTTGCTATTACAACTGTATAAGTAACTGATTAAGTACATGTCAATGTATTGTACTCTTGTGGACTTTAATTGTTCTATATATATACTTTATATATATATATATATATATATATATATATATATATATATATATATATATATATATATATATATATACATATACTTTATATATACACATACATACATATTATTATAGGGCAAAAGAAAAAGTATTCTTATCAAAAACGGAACATTTCAGGGCTTTTTTCCAGTTTGTCACGCAGCTCAATATTGTTTATTTAAACTTTTAAGTAGTTTCACTGAAATTGCCATTTAGCTAGTTTAGGGAAAATTTTCCAAGATGTTGGAGACTACCAAACAAAAGAAAAAGGAATGGGAATAATTATTGTGTGTCTCTGGGCTGAACTGGAAGCTGCAGTAGTAACCACATAGCTGGGAAAAAGCTAGAAACAAATTCAAACTAAGCAATCTATCTGTCAAACATAATCTTGCCCTGACTGGTGACATTGCTAAAATAATGAAAATTGTTTTGGCAGCATCTTTCTCTCACGTGACGCCAGTAACATGATGGTGGAGTCCAACTTGTACCTCACTTACTCTACACTGCATCTCTGAGTGCACTGTATTTATTTAAGGAATTTAGGAAGGCCACAACAAAGAGTAACACTCAAGTCAGGGAGCCAATTTATCCTTGAACACGAATATATATATATATATACTTGACAAACTGTCCTTCGACAGCCACAGAAAGTAAAAGATGGCAATGAAGGGGGCAGAGGTCGCAGAGGAGAGGGAGGGATCCAGAGATTCACAGACAGGAGAAAAAAGTGAACATGGATGCAGCTGTAGTGTTGCAGCCCTCAGGGTGGATCCAGGAGGAGACACGGGCACATCTCTATGACAGCAGGTGTGTAAGTGTGTACTCAGGCGAAGATATGCGGTTGACTAGACACCAACACTTGACTTTTTTGAAGACACACACACACACGCACACACAAAGGCATACACTTGCGCTCACACACAGCATTGCATCTCCAAGGCACAGGTGTCATTTCTGAGGTTGAATACTAACACATTTTACTTTGTGTCCTTTCTCTGAGATCAACTATACCCTACTCTCCCTCATCCCCCGCTCAGCAACTGTTTCTGCTCAGGTCTCTACCTCTTCTTCTTCCTCTCCCACGGCCAAACATATCTCTCACATTGCTGAAATTGTTTAGGTATGCTTGGTTTACCTTAGCTTGCATGCAGAATTTACATAATCATCCTCACTGACTCAGAAAATAGCTGTGGCATGTCACGGTACAGGCGACCTTTTGGCAAACTCAGTTGCTTTAAATTGCACCTCTTGTGACACAAGTCCTTTTTAATGTCTGTTCGGTGCTGGCACTTTCATTGCACCTCACCAAAATATTTAAAGTGGCCTTTCTAAAATGTTAAAGCATTTCTTACAGCAATCAAAAACTGCCATTCCGAAGTTTAGAACAGACACATTTAATGTGGAATTGTTTGAAACTACTATTTAATTTCCTTAAAGTGAATTTATAAACAGTTAAAACAATGTTAAAGGGATCTGTGAGTCTTCTTGAATTTACCCATTATCATGGTGCTAAATGCTCATTGCTATAGTTATGGCATGACATGTTTATGATGTCTGATATTACATTTGATGCCAAATAGGTTGTGTATAGTCTAAGTGGACAGTATACCCCGGAACATGTATTATTTTCTCAGAAGGACCGATGAAAGAAAGGCTAAATGAGATTGTACTGAGTTACAGAAGCTAAAAGACGCATGCCCGTGTGTGATGCCAAGACTTTGGCTCTCTATTTTAAGAAGGGTGGGCGTAATGAACTGTAGCTTTATAAACAGGTCTGTAGAAAATCTTAAATAGTTTTCTACTGTGACGTTATGTTGGAAGTAATCCCATATAATGTTTTTTTTTGCCAAATTGTGTAATTATTTGCAGACCAGCGTTATAATTTTAGCAGTGCACCATTCAAGCTTAGTTCATCTGTCATGTCAAAACACACAATGAATCGTAAGTTGTAGTCCATTTATGCTACACAAACGGAATATATTTAAATGTGATTAAAACAAAAGCAATATATACGGTTACTAATAAACTATATCTAATATCTAAACACAGAAACTATGTACAGTATGTGCAATGTCAGTGTAATATGAGTATTTTAAATTCTAGTGCAAAAGAAAGATTTTGGTTTATAGTGGGAATGAGGAGTGCAAAAGGTAGTGGCAAAGTAAAACCAGCCTGAAGTTCCATGTCATGTATTTATGGTGGAGTGCGGAGGAGGAGGAGGTGGAGTTGAGTCTCACAGCCTGAGGAAAGAAGCTGCTCTCTAGTCTGGTGGTACAGCCGCAGATATTTCTGTATCGCTTGCCAGACGGCAGCAAGGTGATCAGGATGTGACTGTGGTGGGTAGTATCATTTGGAAAGAGTTGGTTAGCTATCAAACAGTTTTCTCAGTAATGTGACAATTAGATGTTCTGTTGATAAAAAGTTAGATTTCTCTGCCAAAAATCTGTAAATGTTAAATCTGGAAAAAGTACAGACAAATGCTACAGGCTGCAAGAAATGATTATTTCTTTACTTCCAATTGATTTTTTCAATTATTTGGTTATTGTTTGGTCTATAAAAGGAAAACAATGACCCACACAAAGGACTAATAGCCAATATTATGTCTTCAAATTAATTTATTTTAATTAACATTGATACAGAATTTCGGGGAATAGCAGCAAATTGTCACATTTTAGAAGCTGTAACCAGAGAATTTCAAATTTGGTTATCCAAATGGTCTAATCAATAATTAGTTTTAGCTGTGATTTGTCTTCATTGTAAGCACTTAAACAAAAAGTACTTTAACCTCCGTTGTATTGGTGTTGTGGCCAAAATTCAAGAAATCTGAAAGTATTGAAGAACGTATATAAACAAAAATACATTTCCGCATGACTTGAGACTGAGGATAATAATAGACTGTCTATATCCATTAGTAACATGTTGTAACCAACCCAGTGCTGCCTCATGCTCTGCAAAAGTTTCTACCTCTAGGGTCGTGCCGGCAGCTGCTCCACCCTCACTTTGTGGTCTACATTGAGTCTGGTAGCGTGCTGCTCCACACTGACATGACCAAGCTTCACACTGTGCAAGCATGTGTCTCGTAGGCATACTGCACTCTCCGAGTTAGCATGAGGTGTCTCAATGAGCGAGCGGATGCCATCCAGGCCAACTTTGACTGAACATCTGCCAACAGATTGACCCGCTGATAGATTGCGACTGTCTGGGAGATACAGCAGAGGCATGGCGGCATGTGGTGGTCAGCTGACTCTTTGTTCATTTCTGTCTTTCTCTGGCTGTCTCCGGGGAGACAAACGGAGACACATGCTGACATGTGATAAAGAGATCTGTGACTAATTGTCTGTCTTTTTAAGAATACAAATTAGATGATTAGACAACCTATTTTATGCCAAGCAAGGAAAAGCAAGGTTCACAATATAATGCTTAAAGCTGAAGTCTGCTCGTTTTAAATTCTCTTTATATCCCAGCTGTATGGTGGGGGATGGTGTACAATCTCAACTGGTACATCAGCATCAGTGGTGTGCTTGGATTTGGGGAAATATTGATTGGCTTGTCAGGTCACGCTTGTCCTAGTATTCAATGTCAGTAAAGCAAATTATATATTCATGTTCAAATTACCTTGACATTTCACTGCTGGATACTAAGCGTGTACAGTTGTGTTGTCGTTTCTTCTGAGAAACCAGTCTAGATTCCTTCCCTGAAGGAAGTTTGAAAACAAAAAAGAAAAGAAAGAAAATCAGCATTTACTATTAACTATACTACTATAAATAGGCAAAGTTGTCAGATGAGATTGTTCACCTTAATTCACAAACCATACTATGTTTTCAATGTAACCTGGCAACCCAGAAGACAATGGAAAAGGTAAAGAAGAAGACGGTGGTCAGGTCAGGATGTCAGACGATGGTTATGAAACTGACACAGGAACATTTATGACATTTGTAAGAAAGTTTTCAGCTGAAAAAAAGGCCTTCACTCTTTGTTATCTCTTGACATTGACGGGTCTTTGTCTGTACTCTTATTATTATCCAGTAAACAAAATGTCAAACGCCAAAATTGCCTTCTTGCTTTTGCTGGACATGTATGAGTAAAAAAAAAGTCAACTTATGAAAGACCTCAATGACAGCATAACAAGTGCAACATTAATTCTCTGCTTTCTTTGACAACATAAGTTGATGCTGACATCACATCAGAACAGGAGGTCGGCGGGCTCGCCAGCTCAGAACATTATGGCTGCAGTCTCACAAACGCAAGGCTAAGGCAGACGAGCACACAAGCAAACAGGAATCCTGGAGCCCAGGGAACAAACAAGCATTAACTTGGTTGATAAGCACACAAGGAAACTTTCTCAAAGACTTTACAGCTTGGCCTGAGCATAGATACCACTGTGACTGGAACGACAGTCCTTCACTGAGCGGGAGAAGAGCTCTGGGTTGATATGCCAGGGAGGTGATGAGCCGAGGGCAGGCAAGTGTGTTGGATGAGCAGGGAGCAAGGAGAGTGAGAGAGGTGATGAGCTGATTGATGGGCAAGCATGTAGGTTGAACAGGGACCCAGGATCCAGGAGAGAGAGGCCCAATTCCAATCTGGCCCCTACACCCTCTCCCTTCCCACTTTCACTCCGTTTGCATGTTCGCATGGAGGGTCAACAATTTAAATGATAAATAAAAAAGCTTTTTAATTGTGTGCTGGGCTGGAAATGTTGGCTTGTTGTCTTCAATACACTGGAAATGTGTATTTTATAGAACTTATTTTTCAGTCTCCACATTACCTTCTCAATGCACTTAAGAGGCTGTAATGCTGCTGTGGGTGTATTCTTTGTGAATAGGATGAGCTTGTCAACATTTGAGATGCAGTGTAGATGTACTTAGACACACAATACACACTGTGGCCCATTTCCTTTCAAATATGTTCTATTCAGATACTGAGTTTTTTTCCATCAGGCTTTTTCTGATCGCAAGTCTCATATTAAATAATTTTGACACCCACTTGAAGGACTCTCGTGGGTTTCTAAATTATTGTCAGTTTACATGTCATAATGCAAAAGAAAACATAACATGGAAGTATATTTACTTAAGATTGATTTGGGGAAACGTGTGGGGGATTAGGGCTTTGATGTTGGGGGCTTGGAGATTAAATGTTGGCGTTTGGAGCTGTAATGCTTCAATGTGTAGCTCTCAGTTCTGCCTCGTCTGATTTCGTGTCCCACTCATCTTTCATTTCTGACTGGCAGGTTTGAGACGCACACAGTGGAAACATTGGGAATCTCTTGATGCTCTTAAAGTCCTACTGGAATTCGTAGTTTTGTGACTTTGTGACTTTTGTGACAGTTGGAATTGTAGCCTCATCTACCGTGTACTCTAGATGTCATATCAAAAGTGATAGTTCCTGACTATCAAACAGGAACACAGGAAGGTAGGGATCTACCAACAGTCCAATCAAACTTTATTTGCATAGCCCATTTAAAAACAACTGAATTGACCAAAGTGCAGAACAGGCACGGAATGAAAATCAATACAACAAAAGTCAACAATAAAGCATAATAATAGCAAAACGCTTATTATAGGCAATTGATTTGTACATCATTAGCAAAACAATGCAAATAATGTTATGTTTCTTACAATTGGACCACAAGGGCAGCATATACAATAAGAACAGAATAGAGCCAAAAATAGAGCCTTGAGGGACCCCACAGGTAAATTATACAGACGACGAATATTCACCTAGGTGAAGAGAGAAACTCCTATATGCCATGTATGAATGGAACCATTTGAGAGCAGTATTACACATAAACCTAAAGACAGCACCAGATCCAGTGGATGACCCTTCTCATGTGTGGGGCCACTGCCCGACTGAGTGTCATTAAAATAGTCTATAAGATTCAAGTATTTGACCAGAGGTCTGGCTTCACAGCATACCTGTGTATTAAAATCGCCAACAATTAAGAAAAAACAAGAAAGGGAGTTTGTTGTCTTAAATATACAAGCCCACCACTCTTGCCAGTGGTCTGAGGGGAGTTGCGAAAAGCACAGCCAGGAGGAAGAAGTTTGGAAAAAGGGGTAAACTCACCAGCATGAAGCTAACTGTGAGAACTGTAGTTTGAAGTCCACACACTGGATTACATCTGAAATCAGTCCAAGATGTAAACCACATCATAAAACCACATGATCGTTAAAATGGAAAACTTAAAACAACTAGATAAAAGTAATCCTACGATCTCGGACGTGTGCTCTCCCTATTCTGTGCACCAGCAGAACACAAGCCCACAACACAAAACAACACAAAACAACACCAAACAACACAAACAGCGTTAACACATGCGAAGACTAAAATCCTTTATCCAGTTAAAAGATATAGGTAAAACGTCCAAGATGTAAAAGTGTATCATAAAGATATGGCCTAAAACGTGTCTGTTGTAATATGGGAAATTTAAAATTCCACATTTTTGGAGCTTGACCCATCAGTCTGAAGTGATGAGGTGGAGGAGGACGGAAGTGTGATATCTGCTGATACCATATTATATATGTTGTTTTTTAAATAATGTTTCCTTGCTGCGTTGACATGTGGATCAGTCAGGTTAAGAAACATGAATCTGTATCTGTAACTTTGTGGTAAGGGTAACCATAAATGGCAATACCTCAGGTTTTACAATAAAGGCCCCCCACTGCCTTCACATGGACATGTAATTATTGTTAAGCACATCAAATCTGGCCAATATTTCCAATCCGCTAACTGAGGCTAGTACCAGTATTGGTGCTTCTCTTACTTTAGCATTAATTCAATTCAGTTCAACAGCTGTTTCCTCTCTTTCCTGGCTCCTGGTCCAGATGTATGCTGAAGGTATTTATCTAAACTTGATCCCAGAAATCCAACCTACTAACAAAGTATATAACCATTGTCCTCCATCCCCACCACACATTCCTCGCTTGATTTTATATTTGATCCGTATACATTTAACAAAAGAGAACATATGGGGCTGCCATATGTTCCAAATGTGTGCCTACAAAAGATATCAGCTTCACTCGTGCCCAATCATGTAGCCCTCTGAATTACCCGTCCTAACAATGCACTCAACATTCAGGCTAACAAACAATCCGGCATGTGACGATGTCTCATCTGGTGTCTACACACTCTCCTTTAAAACACAGCATGTCAGTTAGATGCATGTTCCCCTTGTGTTATCCACAAAGGCACAAAGGATTCTGCCACATTGACAGACTGGATGCTTCACACAGCGCTTGTGTCTCTGAGCGAGCGTGTGCACGTGTGTGTGTGTGCACGTTTCTTTTTGTGGTAGTGGCAGTTTCAAAGTTTTCTTCCAGAGACAGAGAGAGAAAGACAGGCTTCATCAGGGCTCAGTTCTAAAAATAAGAACCCCATATGTTGTGCCGTTCCTATTTTCAAAAAGTTTTCCTATTGTTTTTACAGTGACTAGCACACCCTGTTGTCTAAAAACTTGCAATGTTGCAGTTGTATTTATAGTGACAAGCCTCTACTGTGACAAGCAATCCTATTCTGCAGAACCACTATACATCTTCTGTGTTTTAAGGCCACAAGCCTGCTCTGTTTCTTTAAAGACTATGTTTTTTTGTTTGACAGCTCTACCCTATTTTTCTTGTGTTGTATTGAAATATCTAACATATAATAAGTCTTAGTGACAAGTCATAAAACTATACTATTGTAAAGAAATCAAACATTATGGAGCTATGTGCTAAGGTTTCTGTAGGAAATATGATGTGTTTTCTAACAGTGACGAGTATGTAGTGAATCCTGACACCACAAATTGAATAGGTCAAAGCTGTTAACAGCAGATGCAAGAGGAGAATGAGACGAGAGGTGAAATCAGTGGGTGAAGGAGAGACATAAAGGACATGATAGAAAAAGAAACGAAGACAGGGACCACAAAGTCTGAGGCTGTGTGTGTGTGCGTGTGTGTGTGCGTGTGTGTGTGTGTGTGCGTGTGTGTGTGTGTGCGTGTGTGTGATGCTTGTTCAATAAGAAATTGTGACACAGATAAGTGCTCATGTGTGACAGCTTGGTTGTTCTTTTTAACACAGTGGCCCTGCGCCTCTCCCAGCTTCCATTCACAACAACAACGGCATGTCAGAAAAGAGAAAAACAACCTGATACCTCAAGGCATTGGTTACACTTGTGCACACATCAGATCCTACAGATCTATAGCTGTGAGAGCAGCCTGCTTTTTGGGCATGTTTGGCCCGAAAACGTCTACAATGAGTGTGATGGATTGATGAATCCTAGTCCATTTATCATTTGGCTATCACCTGTTGTCAGGTAGTCTTTTTCATGCTAGCTGCTGGTGCTTTGGGGTGGTGTGATTGAAGGGTCAAAAGTTGTACATGCTTTGAAAATGTATGAAGATAATATTGGAAATGTTTTTGCTGCAAGTGGCCAAAACAATTATTATATATATATTAGCTTCTAAATGCTCCACTATGTTCACCAACATTGTCTGCTGTATGGTGCTGGCCATGTAGAGTACATTTGGGCTTATTCAAGCTTCTTTTTACTGAAAACAGATGTCTGCTGCATCGGGACAAAGTTATGATTATTATGATTGAAATTATGTTGCTGGGCCAAAACAAATGAGCCGTCGGCCATACGGCAGCTTGGTCTGTGGCCCTACTCTTCAAACTGTGATGCTCTACGAGGCCGCAGTTATGGCGAGAGTAAATGTGTAAATCATGTGACATAAAGTAGTATAAAGAGCGGCAAAGTGTGATTTGGGAGGAGGTCCGGGTGGATGGATCGGTCAAAAAACACAGGACTTTGACCCAGGAGCCTAGTGGCCGTGTCTCATGTCTAACCAAAAGTCAACATTGACTTATTTGAAGTTATGTAAGGTTACATAACGTACTTAACTACTTAACTATGTAACAAAAACACCCACACTGTTTCTAATAAACATAACTAAGAAGTTTCCTGTGAACACAGTGGTTTATTAAGGAAAAACTGTGTATGCATGTAAGCAGAAACTGACTTATGCAAAACTGACGTTAGAGGACAAGCTGCCCTCTTTGAAGACTTGAGGGAAAACGTTTGAGTTCACATATTCACAATGATAAACAACCACATAGCACATTCATATATCACACATATACATTCATATGCATTTCACATACTGTATATTCTCAACATCACAAGAGTATTAACATGATGCACTGGTGCATGTTGCTGTAATGTAAGTGCAGACATCATCTGAGGAGTTTTAACTCTGAAGAGTTTAAGGTGAAAGTTAAATTAAGAGGCATGTGATACACTGATACAGGCTTACACGTGATCAATAGATGTTATCTATGAAGAGGTTTTTATCAGGCCAATCAAGCAATATGTGAACTGCAGTCAGCTTACTTATTTCAAATGTACCAAAAAAACAAGTTATGCTGAAAATCAAGAAGAAACAGAATATTTTTATTTTTATAATAGCTTTCTGAAGTTTGTTATTTAAGGTGAACAATGTGCATTACAATGTGCAGTTACGTCACAGTGTTATAGTAAAACAGGCAAAAATGGCTCTTTTCAGAAGGATCGGTGTGCAGTAGTGTCAGAACACTGGTGCGCCTCACGCCAGTGTCACCATTATGTATCGGGCTCTGGTATGAGCAAGTCTGGTTATTAATATTAAGTAATACAACTATTAATAGAGGTTGATAATTAGCTCAAAAATACATTAACATGGCTATCGGAAGGAATTCGAAATTATTTAAAATAAACTTAATTTACATTAAGGCACCTCAATGCGGGCACCAACTCTAACAGAGCAAAACTATAGCCAGTTAATGCTCATGAAATATACTAGACAATGAATTCGGAAAATCTGAGTAATAATTAAAATAATAACTATAAACAGAATTACCATATCAATAGCTAGTAAAAGTTGAAGGATTTCGGAATTATTTGATAGTCAAGGCTGGCAATACTCACTCTTGTACAACATTAAACAAACCAGCATGTATATTCCAAAAAACATTTATTTATAAGATAGTGAATGTCAAAACAGACAATATATAATACTAAACAATCAAAAGGGAATATGTACACAAATGTGAGTGCGCGGCAAAAATAATAATGTGTGCACCGTCCTGTTACGTCTCCATGTGCTCTGCGTACACGTGCACATACGTGTGTAGAACAAAGGGGACACAGAGATAAGGACTCAAAGCTCACTCTTTATGTGTGTGTCGCTATGTTAAAAGGGCAAATTCACAAATTGTTGTGAGATTGTAACGTGTATGATAAAGTTGCCGGGTTAAGAAGAGGGTTAGTGTGTGCACATTACTAACACATCAACCATTAGCTCAATACAACAGATTACACAATACATTTCAGTAAATAACACCAACACATGTACATACATTACAACAGTATACCAATTCTATGCTTACTGAGCCGTGGAAAGTTCATGTAGAGTAAACAATATACTATGCCCAGTGGAGGTTCAGTACATGAATGGAACGGCTACTTAGCTCTCAGTTCTTATCTTAGCTGGTGAATCCTTTGAGTTGGAAGGAAATTAGCTTGCTGTTTTCTTTTGTGGCAGCGTGTTGCCGATCAATTTGTTGTGTCTTTGTTGTTTACTGCTTGTTAAGCTGTGAGCAGGAAGGAGGAAACTGGTCGCTCCGTTTGTTATCTTGCAGGATACAGTTAGCTCTCTGCTAAGTACTTGTTGCTCCTATTGTGAATGCTAGCCGGCTGTGGAGAGCCGCTTCACGCAATAAAGATGTTTGGACACGCACTTGCATCCTCTGAAATTGAAGGAGAAAGTCCAGTGATCAGAGAGCCATCTGATGCTGCGGGCTGCAGTGTCCAGCAGGCGCCAACGCAATATGGACGGGAACTGGGTGGCACGGAGGAGGTCCATGGAGGAGGAGAGCCGCGAGGAATGGGAGCGAACACATGGCTGGGTTTTGGATTTATCAGCTAAGTTTTCACACCTACGTGACGTCTAAAAGGTTGCATCAGGTTGCAGGAAGTAAGGGAGGGTCTAGACTCAAAGGGTCATGGGAAATTGAGTCCAATCTCCATACTGTGAGGATCCCAACAGTAGTCTACCTTTTGAGCAGGGATGGCGGTGCTTGAATTACCTCTCTTGGTAAAAGTAGTTTAAATGTGCATAAATAACAGTGGAGCTGACAGTAGCTGAAACTGAAATGCTTAAAGAGGCGTAGCACCTAATTTAGCAGCTAGGATCCGCAGACCAAAAGCCTCCACAAAGAGCAATTCAGCAACCAGGACTATTTTATCCTCGGGATTGTGCTCTTAGCACCCACACACCTTTATTGAAAAAAGTGGAAAGGAAAATGGGAACAAAGCCAATAGACTGCCAAAAAGGAAGCAGTAAGATTTGTCAACACAGGTCATTCAAGTAAACAAAGACAAATATAGAGTTGGACATCTAACTGGAAAACATTTCAAACCAATTTATTATTTGAACAACCTAACTGCCCCCAAAAAGCTGCAGATTGTCCTTTACCGGAACAGGTACATGGGTAGACCAAGAGTCCCGTGTGTCTCATTTGTTTTGTGCAGCTCATATGCTTCCGGGCATCAGGTATACAAATGTACTTGAATTCCTTAATGCTGTAAATTCATCCACTGAGACATAAAGTGGCATTCTACCAAGTCAGTTTTGTTGTAATGGGGAGTACTTACTGTTGTGTGAAGTCTTGTGGGGTTCTGGTTGTTTTTGATTGAAGATGAATTCATAGCACAAAATATAAACCAGATTTGTGGAGATTGAAAGACAGGCAGGGAGGGTCTCACTCAAGATGCTATTGGCTGCATTAATGAAAGAGTAGGAGACGTATGTAGTTTAATTAGACTTACTATCCATACAGTACTATACAGTACTGTAGGTGTATTTCCCTTCTTTTGAAGTGGAGATGCTTCTGCTCACATCTAGTAATTTAGTCATTTGAGGGTAATGTACCATTTAGTATATCTTCAAATTGCACCTAAAACAGTATCGGAATGTGTTGGTTTCCTTCTGGTTTTGGGGCATTTTCTATTTTATCCATTTACTCATACTCTCTCTTTAATTTATGACATAAAGGTGCCATGCTATCGTAGCAGGATTATAATTTTGTTCACAACAACCTCTACTCCTCGTGTAAATCTACTGTTATTGCATAGTTATGTCTATTTTTTGCTGATCCAATGTGTTTTTGAACTGCTGAGCAGACTCTATTAAGACAACAGGGTCAGCCCATTAGCCAGTACTTCAGAATGATGTTGTGTGGGAACATTATCAGGTGAGACTTTGCAGGCTGTGTACAAGCTGAAGTGTTGCTTGAAGCTTGTCATCGGTTTTAAGACACTTGAGTATAACATTGGAACTCCTGTGGGCCTAATAAAGGGACACAACGTTTTTGAGGAGTAAAACTTGATAAGACTATTATATACTTGCTTTGATTCTTTCCTTCAATCCACATCATCTTTTTGTTTAGCTGTCCATCCTAGTGTTTAATTATAATTGCATCATTTCCTATGCAGAGGGAAATGTTCACCAAGGTTATATGTGTGAAAGAGTGTGCACTGCCTCGTAATTGTCTTCATAATTGATTTTGGGGTTTGTAATAAAAGAAAAAGCTGCTCTGTGGGACTCCTTCAGAGAGAGAGTGTGTGTGTGTGTGTGTGTGTGCACATATCTGTATAGCCTACGTATATTTAATTTGTGCAAATGCACATCTGCGCGTGTGCTCATGACTGAGTCGTGATGCTGTGCCATTTCACTCCAACACTGGCAGCATGACGTCTTTCGCTCCAGGAGGGCTTTTAGCCTGTGTTTGGCTGCTGTGTATGTTCATGTCTGCGGGTTATTTTGGTGTTAACCACGAGCATAATGCTCCCAGGCATACTTTCCTTTCTTTCTCTCAGAGCCACATACAGTATAAACAGTACACACACACACAGAAACATTCAGAGGCATATAAATCGGCACTAATTTGCAGTCTTTGAATCACCTTGTTAGAACACAGTAGGCTAATTAGCATAAGATGAACTGACCCCACTTGCCATTTGACCATCACTTACACCTGCACACACAGAGAAAAAGAGGAAGCAGCGAAACAGTGAGATTACTTCTAATTCAGAGTCTGTCATGGAAATACTTTTATTTCTCTCTCTTGGGCCACAACAAGGGTTTAACAGCCTCTTTGACTGCGACAATATCGCACAGATTTACCTGCTGTTTCCTCTGCCATAAAATGGCTTTGGTTTTGTTCAGTGGTGTAGCGGTTGAGTAGGTGCAACACTGCGGGGGAGGTGGGCACACTGCTATCACAGCCTCCAATATGTCAAAAGTAATTAGGCTGATCGGAGAGTAGACCCTATTATGCACAGAGAAGTGTGTGCCGTACGCTGTTAATTAGACTGATGAGTAGATGCACTCTAATAAGCCCAGCGTAGACTTCTTCTCTATTAAACTGAGAATTCACAAGGCATGTTTGCTGATATGGCTTGGTTATGCTTTACTGTGGTTTTTAATTGTATAAAGATATGAAGAGAAATAAAGAATTGGTCAATTAATCGGCAATCGGAATAAATGTGTCTGCAAATATTTTTGATAATAATACAATAGACTTTTTTTTGTATCCAACAACGGCAAACATTTTCTGATTCAAGCCTCTCGAATGTGAGGATTTGATTCCTTATTTTATCCAATATCACAGCAATTGAAATAACTTTGGGTTTTTCTCTGTTGGTCAACGAAAACAAACATGGTGCTTTTTGGGTAATTATTTATTATATATATATATATATATATATATATATATATATATATATATATATATATATATATATTATATATTATATATTATTATGTGTACACCCACATTACTCTCACTGGTTGTAATGTAATAACATAAAATGATGAAGGTCTCTCAAGAGTTCCTGGGCATGATGAATCCATTTTCAACAAATGTATTACCAGCAACGTTTGTGTATTGTATCCTAGAATTGCCCAAGAATATGCCTTTAAAACCCTGTATTTGAAGTAGAAATATGGTATGATAGACATTGCGCAAAGCCCTGAATCAACTCCCTTCTTCCAAGACTTTGCTGCAAGGTATAGCTTGTAAGACTACATGAGCTATTCCAACATCTCTTCTGTCAACATTGTGGATTTTCTGTATATTACCATTTTTCTTTTTAGCCTCATTTCTTTACCCAAACTTCAAAGACATCTGAAAAGGCAAAATACGCAAGGCAGAAATAAACTGGGTGTATATTCTGCTGGATCTTTGTTGACAACATGCCACTAAATGCATTGAAGCTACAAATTAGATAGTGAAAATTGTCAATGTTTGAATAAGCTTTAGTCCAAATTTTTTATAGTCGACTACATTTTGGCGTGACAAGCATTTCATTTTCTCAAACGACCTTCATTCCCAAGGGAGAGCTGAAAAACTGGGTTCTGCTGTAATTAGGCTCACTCGCTGACAACAACAAAAAGAAGCACCCAAGGTAGAGGATGAGATAAAAGACAGGGAGGTAGAGTGAAGGAGAGGATGAAGGTGGGGAGGATGTGAGGAGGAGGAGGGGAGGAGATAATGAGAGGCAGGGTGACAGAATGAAAGAGTGCAAGAGGAGGAGAGCGTGTCAAGAATCAAGGGGGGTTGTTTGCCTGCAGCTGCCTCGTGGTGTGATGTTGTCAAATGTTCTCACCATGTTTTTTACAAAGGACTCGGTGTTGGGTCTGTGTTGTCATAATGCCAACTAACTTATGTTGGCTTGAGTGTCTCAGTCTGTCCGCTCGCTGGTAATTTTGTATTCAACAGTAAGCTCGCCCACAAGTAACGTATAGGTATCTGTGTGGTTCAAAAACACTATTTTGGGGGCAAAACATAATTATTTTAACCATTTTTAGTTGCAGGGGAAGTAACGTTTCAAGCTTATTTCTATAATCTTGCTCCACTGTCTGCACTACTACTTCTACTATAAAACTGTCCACTTACTGTACGACAACATTAACATGCATGTTAGCGTAAATAATCTGTTTCCTCTAATTCTCTAATTTTCCAATTTCTCAGCCTGCTTGGCTTTACGCAGACAGCAAGTTGCATAACATAGTTCTTAGGGCTATATAATATATAACCATTAACACAGTAGAATGTATAATATAAAGTGTTTTACTCTTTAAATGTTGACATATGTGCGTTTTCAGTCAAGTAGCTTTGTTGTCCTTACATATATTGTTGTTTCCATCTGAGAGAGCTTGATCAGCTTTGATGTACAGTACTGAGTCAGTGTGTCGCCCGGCTGTGATTTAATCATTGAGTCAGGTTAGTATCTGAGGTTACTGTAGCAGATAGAGCTGATAGTGTAGATGCAGGTGGGGACACAAAGTCATTACAGGCTCCCAGATCAGCTAAGTGCTATCTACACACATTCACACAATAGAGTTGTCTATTTAATTGCTATAGCTTCCACTGACGGATTTCACCTGCATACAATTATTATTTAATGCCTCTAATTTATAAATGACCTCAAGTCTGTCACTTCATGTGAACTCTTTTCATATGCAGATGACTGGTTTTCCATAATGACAAAAGCATAGTTGAAAGTACGTTGAGAGCAGAACTTCTTCATTTAAGCAGGTGGATGACGGATAACAAGCTGTCACTCAATTTAGGAACAACTGAATCCATAGTGTTTGTGTCATAGGTAAAATAGAAAAAGTCCCTTGGTTTTAATAGTGTTGTCGGCTGAGTCACTGAGTCACTGAGTTTGTCACTGAGTCACTGAGTTTGCAGCTAAGGAGTCAGGAAGTTACCTCGGCTGTGTGCTCACGGAGGTCAATCAAAGAACACACTTCTTAGACAGAATTCTTTTTTTCTGGACAGGAAAGCAATGGTGACCCTGGCAGAAGCTCTTGACCAGCTGCTCATGGTACCATGGGCTAATGTTGTACCTTAAAAACAGAAAATAAGGTGGTTAGGGTTATTCTCACCTTGTCCCGTCTCATTGTGAGAGCCTTGTCTCGTTGAAAGTACAGATGAGTTTCTCAGATTGAGTGTATGGTATATAGGATATGCATGGTGTCCCTCAATGCCTAAAACATTGATTTCACACAGGTTGGGGGTATTCACAGCCACCAGGGGCAGTTCCACTGGTTTGGTTCCTCCCAGGTTTACAATCATAAACACCTGGCCCTTAAGAATGGTCTCAGAGGATATCAACATTAGGATATTATGTCTGATAATAGATAGTATTTTTTTCTTTTCTTTTTCTGGTTGTGTATTGATGTACATGGAATACAGTGAATAACTTGCTAATTATTGTTTTGTATTATTGTTTTTGATTAATGTTTTTGTTGGCTCCTTCTTGCCATGTCAGATCAGCTGTCTTGACCCCCCTCCTCCCACCCCAAAAGAGACCACAATAAGCCTTTCAGTCTTTATTGTGTTATCCTGACTTTCCATTGTATGTAAGCACCTCCTGCCGGCTGACCTGGGTTTAAAAATAAAATAATTTTGTCTATTAATATCAATAAATCGATCAATGTTTAACTAGGGTTCAACTGCCGGAGATTTAAACGGCACTACAACTGCTCACCCTCGCCCTCTACTCAATGTAGAAATTGCTGCTGGTAATTGCTTTCTGTAACTGCTCTTGCTGTTCCTAACGGCCTGTCTGTTGTTAAAGCTGTTGCAGAGCTTGTTGTTAACTGCTTTCTGTTGATAACTTCTATACATGTTGCAAACTGCTATTTACAGGCCAGCAGCCATCACTGCAACCTTTATTTATAAAGTATTAGATAACCTCATTACTTTACACCAGGATTTCAACATACTATTTCTTTATATACTGTGATGGTCGTTTTTGCAGAAGATAACACTGAGTGATGAAATCGATGCGGACCAAGCAGGAAATGCTGACATTGTTTATAATTGCATTATCTTTGTTGTCATTGTGTTATATCATTGTTACTTTTGTTCATACTTAGCATAACCAGAGGCTTGTTTATTTGTTTAGGTTTATTTGTGGCTACTAATCTCTTTTATGATAGGGTGGGGTGAAGCAGACGGAAAACAGTGTAAAGTGGGATTTTATTAAGATGAATGACACGCATGACACTATGCAGTACTAAAGTTGACGTCTGAGCCGACTGTTAATTAAACTCGTGCCTGTCCTCTTCCTGCATCTCCCTCTCTTCACCTCTTTCCTGTCTTTCTCCCTTTTTGTCTGACAGAGACAGTGATGGATACAAGGACAGCGACAGCTGAGCTCGGCTGGATCTCGTTCCCTGCCAATGGAGTAAGAACAATGTCCTAAGGTGTACTGTGTGTGTGTGTGTGTGTGTGTGTGTGTGTGTGTGTGTGTGTGTGTGTGTGTGTTTGTGTGTACCCTTGGGGAAAACAGTTTGACTACACTTTACGGTGCTCCATTAAGGAGTCTGTCACAACCTAAATTACAGTTGCAAGGTGACACCAATTAACCGCTATTGATGCAGAATTGAATGGATTCCAAATGATCAGCGAGGTGTATCTCACAAGAGTCCGCCATAGATCAATTCATAGAGTAGAATAAAATCAGATACAGTACAATTAAATAAATAAAATATAAGTTGAAGAAATTGGGTGGAAGATAACTCCTTGGATTTAACAAATGCTTGCTTGGCTGCTAGTGGGTTACAATGGTCTGCGCGGCGTGTGTGTGTTTGAGGTGAGCGGCTCTAATTGTGATGAATGGTTGTCCCTCTTCAGAAAAGAACATGGTAGAGGAGAGAGAAAAAAGTGAATGAGGGAGGGGAGTGGGAAGATAGGAAAAGAGAGAGACAAAATGGGAGGGAGGGAAAGGGAAAGTTTAATTTGTGTCAGGTCTTGGTAAACCCATTAATCATTTTGGCCTCTCCTCTCCCCTCTCCCCTCTTCCCCGTTTCCCCTCTCCCCCTACACCCTCCCCTCTCATCCATACCCCCTGCCCTTCCTCACACACACACATATTCCCCAGTGGGAGGAGGTGAGTGGCTATGATGAGAACCTCAACACCATCAGGACGTACCAGGTGTGCAACGTGTTTGAGCCCAGCCAGAACAACTGGCTCCTCACGACTTACATTGACCGGCGGGCTGCACAACGTATCTACGTTGAGATCCGCTTCACCGTACGTGACTGCGCCTCCATCCCCAGCGTCCTGGGCTCCTGCAAAGAGACGTTCAACCTGTACTACCTGGAGACCGAGAGGACCGTGTCAGAGGGCATCAAAGGGGTGGAGTACTGGGCCAATGCCCCCTTTCTTAAGGTAATGAGTCCAGAAAAAAAGCGTATGAAGAGCTGCTGGCTCTGGAAATATTTGCCACACTACAAATGAGCATTTTAATGAAAAATGTGGATAATAAACTCGGTGTTGCTCAACACACACATACCAATACTGTTGGAATATATCGGTTCATCTTCAATTCAGATTTCCTTTGTGTAATTTTTTACGCTAAATGGCAGCGTTAAGTGCTGTAGTGCACATGGGTCTCATACATTGATTTTGGAGAAAACATTCCAGAGGCTTGAAATCCGCTAACTGTGTGAATTCAGTTGGAAAACTCATTATATCTGAGAAATGCTTTGTAACAAAGCTGATAGCAGGGTTTTCTTTCTTTTTCCCCATTAAAAGTTGTCATTTTGGAGATATATTGTTTTCACAGGACAGGGACAATATGTAATCCAAAAGAAAACATTTCACTGATTCAAAATTGATCAAGAATCCAGAAGCGTATCACCACAAAGTTTGGTCTCCAAAGTTCAAACTTCCTCCAGCTAATTTAAGGCTTGCTGATTGGATGTGTTTTTCACACTGCTCTTTGGGATTCATACTTGACTTCTCTCCTAAAATGTCATGCACACAGTTGTAAGTGTACGTGTAAGTTTGCAGTTTTTTAATTAACCAAATTTCAGTGTAGATTCACACTGCTTGTGTTTTGTGAATCATAGTGTTTGCAACCATCCAAGTGTTGGAAATCTCCTAGCTGCCACCTCTGGTGCCATCGTCGAGGTTCATTAAGGAAATAGAAAATTATGACTAAATAATAACTTAATAAAATACAAGATACATAATTGATCAATAGTTATACGGCAGATAGCGAACATTACTTAGTGAATCTAAAGTAAGAACCAAAGAGGAGGGACAGAAGAACCTTCTTTGATTCCTCTTGCTGTCTTTTGACTTTCCAATCCTTCCCTCTGTCTGCACGTCACTGTAAGGTGGACACCATCGCAGCAGATGAGAGTTTCTCCCAGGTTGATTTTGGGGGACGGCTTATGAAGGTGAACACAGAAGTTCGGAGTTTTGGGCCGTTGTCCAAAGGCAAAGGCTTCCACTTGGCCTTCCAGGATCTGGGAGCTTGCATGTCCCTCCTGGCTGTCAGAGTATTCTACAAGAAATGTCCCAGCGTGGTGCAGAACTTTGCTTTTTTCCCAGAGGTATGAAACCAGAAACTAAAAACTGTGGGCTCTTATCATCAGACTTTGATGTAGCTGTTGTCAAACATGTATACCAACAGTACACATTTTTTATCATTCTGATTTTCTTTGCAGACACTGACTGGAGCCGAGTCCACCTCATTAGTCATCGCAAGAGGAAGTTGTATCCCCAACGCTGAGGAAGTAGACGTGCCCATTAAGCTCTACTGTAACGGAGACGGAGAGTGGATGGTACCCATCGGCAGCTGCAGCTGCAAGGCGGGCTATGAACCAGACAATGGCAATGTTTGTCGAGGTAAATCTGCGTATTAATAAGGCTGTGCTAGTTCAAACTGTACTCCCAAAAATATCCTACACTGTGAGAATTACAGCAAATACATCTATACTTCTTACCTTTGTATCAGCTGCAACTAGCAAAGTGTTTGACAGCAAATCAGAGAGGATGCCATGCATGCTCAATTAATTCTCTTTCTCAAATGGGTCATATTGTTTTGTAGCAAAAGCTAACAAGCTGGTATGACAACAACTCAATAAGCAGCAAACCTGCTTCTAAAAGTCAACCTTAGCAAACATGCTATTGCAGCAGGCAACATCTCATCTGCATGCTAAAATCAGTAATTACAACCTAAAATGTTATATTCAATGGGTGTGTGTGTGTTTCAATATGGTATGAGAAACAACGTCCTTTGTTTTCCATTCACTATGAAAAATGTGCCCTATAAGTGCTGGTGCTTGGTTTACAAAACAAACTGGACTACATGCTGAGTCAATTCTGTAGAAAATGCAAATTTCTATTGTGTGCAGCAGAGCAAAGTGTGTCATTTCTGTCAGTCCTAGCTGAATAATCACATGCATGTATACATTTCAGGATGTATTTGTACCCAAGGGTGCAGCCCACAATTTTACAAATGTTAATATTAGTAGAAGCAGACATAGCACAGAAATAGTTATTCTATCTCTGTTACCTCCTTTTTATATCTGGCCTCCTTCCCCATTTCCTTTCCAAAGTAGTACCCATCATTTACTTATTCTGCCTGGAGAGTCTCATCAATCGTGCGTGTGTGTGCGTGTGTGTGCGTGTGTGTGTGTGTGTGTGTGTGTGTGTGTGTGTGTGTGTGTGTGTGTGTGTGTGTGTGTGTGTGTGTGTGTGTGTGTGAGTACGCGTGTTTGATGTATGTACATATGGTGAAATGATAAGTGAGGCGGCCTTATCCCATGTTAATTAGTTTGGCGTGTTCCAGCCAGATTAGACTACTGCAAATTAGTCCTGAACTGACAGAGTGCGGAAGGAAGGGAGGAAGGAAGGAGGGAGGGAAGGAAAAGAAATTAAAACAGAAGAGCCCTCTGGAGAATTGGACTGGCAAGAAAGTAAAAAAAAGGACAAACCAAGGACAGAAAGGTAAAACACTATGAAAGATAAAAGTGTTAGAGAACACAGAAGCGACTGATGAATAGTATTATTTCAGTCTCCAGTGAAATACATTACATTTTGGCTTTGCCTTTGGTGTCAGTGTCAGTTTTGCACAGAAATACTTTTTCTTCATAATATTTGAGTGGGCAGAAAGTAAGCCAGACACGATTCATGGGAGACAGTGATTAAGTCTGACAATATAACAGTGATGGGCACTGCAGACAGAATTACTGTGAAATATGGAGTTATTAAGTCTTTCCAGTCCTTTGCTCGATAAGATACTGATTTTGTAATTGTTGCCCTTGAAAAACAAAACTAGAAAGTACATATGGCAAAAAAACTTCATCAGCCATCATGTTGAATACATACATACAAACATTGAATATTATATTACATTATTATTATTATTATTATTATTATTATTATTATTATTATTATTATTATTATTATTATTATTATTATATTACGGTATTAAATCTGTTCAGATTTAGCTTCCTTAAGCTTGAAATTCCACAACCTAAAAAATAATCAAGAATCATATGAACAGCATAATATCTTTTAAAATAAATACATTAAAATCCCTCATTTTCGATCTGCACCATATCCTTTCACATTAAAAATAAATTAAATGATAAATTAATGGGGGAAACATAGTGATGTTACATTTAGTTGCTTCTCTGAGAGCCTTGCTACTCATTCCTGGGGTTGGGACTAACTACTGGTGAGACTTGCACTCTGCATTATTACTTTAGATGGTGATGCTTCAGGTGATTAACTTAATTCTTGGTATTTCACACAGATTTTACTCTTTTTTGAATCATATTCACCACCCACCCTTTTTGAGACTCTCTTACACTGCCTGGCCAAACAGGGCTTTAAGTATCTCCGCACCACCTCCCTATCGAGATCCATGTTACTGTGTTTATCTACAAAAGCTATTAACATGTAAACATGTAACTATTGCACTTTTCTCTCCCATCCAACTCTCCAACTTCGAAAGAAAGTGTTGTTTTTAGCCACTCAAACAATCCTTCTGTACCTATTTTGGAAAGTGTGTATTATGCATATTATTTATAAGTTTAACATTTTTATTAACTACAACATTTTCTACCACGGTTAGTGTTTTTATTGCCCAGCCCTACTAACATGTTTTAACTGGATGCAGACCAAAGACAGATCCAGTCGACGTGACTTGATAACTTATTTTGAAGACACGCTGACATACACCTGCCTCGTGTGTTTCATTCAAGGTTTTACTACTTAAACTGTGATTTAAGATGTCGTGGGACAGAGCATGTCCCGTCTGTCTTCACCGAGCTGCCATCTTTTTGGTGTGCTCTTCTGCCAATCAGTTGATAACAACTTGGCAGGAAACTGGACTCACTATTAGAACAGATGGTTGTCGTGTGCGTGTGCGTGTGCGTGTGCGTGTGCACATGCACGTGTGCGTGTGTGTGTGCGTCAGGCCACAGAGATTGTGTTTATTTTGCACCAAACCAGCATATTGTGAAAACCAAAACTGGCTCAACATCAAAGTACAGTGTGTGTGTGTGTGTGTGTGGTGTGTGTGTGTGGTGTGTGTGTGTGTGTGTGTGTGTGTGTGTGTGTGTGTGTGTGTGTGTGTGTTGTGTGTGTGTGTGTGTGTGTGTTGTGTGTGTGTTGTGTGTGTGCAAAGTAAACCTGTTTAAATAGACCCTTACTTCAAATACTCCACTATACAAATGTCAGCACTACCATTGAATACACACAAACCACCCCTGCTGTGGACCCCGACAATGCTCTGAGAGTGTTTTAAACCTGCAGCCTTTTACCACACACACACACACACACACACACACACAGACACACACAGACATCGTCATACACATGGTCGCTGTGTGACTCCACACAGCTGGCTAAAAGCATAGAGGGAAATAGAAGGGAATAATCTGTCTGCCCTGTGAGCTGCGTGAGTTCAGCCTTTTCATTTTTGTCCATTCTTTTCACACCAACAATTACAATTACATCCATTTCTAACTTTTATTTGGTACATACAGCAAATTTATTTATTTATTTTTAACCTTTATTTTACCATGATATGTCTCATTGAGATTTAAAATCTCTTTTTCAAGAGAGTCCTGGCAAAGATAGGCAGCAAATACATCTATACTACTTACTTTTGTACCATTAAATTATATTCAGTGTCTACATGTCTCACATTTAAATAACAAACTCTTAACTAGTACTCCCAGAATGTTACTTTCCGAAGAGCTGAATTTAAACAAGGGGACACTATATAAACCTCCGGCTCTGAAAAGTGAAGCTAATGCGGAAGTGTATCAAACCTGCATGTTCTCTTATAGCCAGCAGGGGTTGCAAAAAAAAAGTCAGATTGATGTCTATGAGAAAATGACCGTACTTCTCACTTGATTTATTAACTTGTTAAATATTTTCCTGACGAGTTTATGATCGATTTATGACGATAGTTTCAAGTCTTCCTCAACAAAGCATATTTATTGAATAAATTATGATTGCATATAGAGACAAAGCCAGGTATGCTTCAGGGCGGGGCTACCTTGTGATTGACAGGTCACTACCACAGAGTGTTGTCCCTGTTTTTCTCACAACTTCATGTCTTTCAAAGAGTGTTTTCAGTTCATGAAAGTGAATTGGAACATTTTGGTCAAATAAAAATGTCTTGTTGAGCGTTCGGTTGAACTTTACTCCACCCTCTCGTGTCCCTTCTGGTTAAAAAAAACCCAAAATGGCAACGGCCAAAACGTCAAAACCGTAGTCCATAAACCAGGGGTTTACATCCACTTCCGATCTGCAGTCAATGTTTAAAGTCAGTGGCACCAAACAAATGTGTGTGCATGTACTGTCAGATAGAGGGAGAAAGGGAGAGAGGGAGAGAGAGGGAGAGGGAGAGATGAGAGAAGGAGAGAGTTAGATAGGAGAGGCTAAGCGATCTCTAGATAATTACATAGATATGAAGGATCTAGCGAGCTAGCTATGCGCGATCTCTCGCTCCCTCTCTATAGATCGCGCGAGATCTCGCATATATGCGTATCTCGCTATGATATCTCGCTATAGATAAACCTCCTTTCCATTGACACGCCTCTGTGTATAAGCAAGGTTGTTGAATAAATGACCTTGACAAGCCAGATGTCTATCTGCTTATTCACAATGCACAAACACACACACACACACACACACAAAGAGGCACATGCCATTTACACTCCTGAACAGAGGACTTCAAAGAAAGGTAGATGTCTGAATATAAAGTAACAAACAAAAGTGATATAGACAGACACAGACACAGTCAGTAAAAAGGACACAGATGGTGTCTGACAAAAAGGGAGATTGAGGAAAACATCAGCAAACTGTAGCTGCACATCATTTGAATGAGTGAGAGAGTAATGGATATTACATTTTGAGTCGTACATAAACTTTGCAAAAGGTTTTAAGGGCAAGAGACTCTGAGGAGGGCAGCAGACGGCAGCGTGATGGCAGGGAATTTGGACTTCATGATGGGCGTCATAACCCCCCAAGCTACAGTTTGCGCGTCATAACCCCCCAAGCTACAGTTGTACGCCACAGCTTTTTACTTTTAGAACCTGCTTAACTGAATAACATGAATAAGTGATTTATTTGGACACATGGGGGCAGAGGACACAAGCTGTAAACACACTGACATATTATTGCCTTAGAAAGTTGTTAGGGTGAATGTGTTGGCAAACACTTGCTTTCACAGAACAACATCATCATTCCTTCTTTTTTCTGGCCACTTTTAGCTCCGTTTTGGTCTCTATCAACTCCCGAGGGAAATACTGGCTATATAGGCTCTATAGTCTCTAACTGCTGCGTACTGCTGGACCCATCAACCTAATATGTTTTGTGAATATCTTTGACTATATGCTCAAGTACCTCTTGTGGTTACACTTATTCACACTGTTCAAAATCTTCTTTTCGCTAGGGATTAGCAATAGTTCTGTCCAGATTTGCACAGCGAGGTCATCTAGACCATAAGCATATCAGACGTGTTTTTCATTTGCACGTCTATATATATGACAACATGGCAGTTTCTGAGGTTCGGGAGATTGATGAACTCATATTATTTATTTTTTCAAAGGAGACCTCTCTCAAATGTTATATTTCTCACAGTATAGTAAGAAGAGAGATTCAACCTTTCTTTAATGACGAAGATGAACAAAGCCTGGCCTCCAATGTTTCTCAGCCAATAAGAAGCCGGGTAGGGCGGGTCATGCCTTCGCCATCCGATAAAAAATTAAAAATCACAACCGGTATAGACAATCCGCACCGCACTCGCAGGATGCTTGCGATCTGAGCAAATGTGGCTTGTATTCATTCAATCAAATATTAAAACAGTGGTCATTGCAGACACATCGATGGAGGTCTGCACTCTGCTGAGAGCAGTTGTAAAAGTGGTGAAATGGTTACGCCTTGCTATCATTTGGGGCCTGGAATGTATCAAGATGTTCACATTTAATTGATCAAGTCCTGCAGTATGATGAAGAGTACTTCACATCTGAGATCTGAGTATTTTTTTTCAAGCTCTGTGGTTCATGCACAATGTAATATGCAGTAAAACATGGAGGCAAAGAAAGGCATCCTCCATTGTAAATCATGTTAAAACAAGAGCATCAGCAAAACCAAGAAATGACTGTATAACATTTCAGGAGAGTGAACACAGTACTGCAGTTGCATTGCTCCCCTTATTCTTCACCATTTATTGTGTCCTTTCACTTCAGTGCTTGAGGATTTCTTTGTTTGTTTTCATCTTTGTTTTTTCTCTCTTGAACAAAATCTGCCTGACACTTAAACCCTTTAACGTTTTATTAAGTGAAACTCTGAGGCTCTTAACTTGCTTTGTCTCATTTACTTATTCCACTGAATTCATGCTTTCCTTTGTATGGACTCAGTGAAAGCCTGCTTGTGCAATCCTCCTCTGCCTTTCACCATAAATCTGTGACAGATTGGCATTTTGGTCTTTACAGCATCTCAAGCATCTTGGAGATAAAGTGAACATGTATTAGAGAGGAAAATTAATCAAAACTGTTCATCATTTGGTTTTCGCTCAGCTGTTTGGCAGAGCTTTCTGATTCAGTCTAATTTCTAATTTCACATCTCTCTGTTTCCCTGTTCAGTGTTGTAATTGTACTTGTAGTCCTAATTTAGAATGTGTTTTCCCTTTTATAAAATCCCATAAATTAAAATAAATTAAATTAAAAGCAGGTGTTCTGAGATACAAAGTACTCTGACTTAACATTCATATGTTTGACCATGTCATGACGTTATATTCATTTGTTTGGTGAATCCAAATGTTTTTGTTTCAAACTTAGGGCTGCTATGGGGGGGAGGTGTTCAAGGGTTAATTTGCTAACCTGCTTTGGAAATTTTTAATGGGTAAGGGTAATTTTTAATGCCTGGAACAAGTCACGCAATATTAAGTACTCTAACATAAAAAATGGGCGTGAACATTTCTGGGGCCTGATTAGATGAACTGTTGCGGCGTTGTCCTTGAGTTTTACTTAAGATTCAAGCTGACAAAAGGATTGCAGCTGCACTGCAGCTTTTTCAGATTTTACCTGATGCTGTATGTTTATTATTTATAAAGTGTGCTACCATTTAGCTATGACCTGCTTGTGACATGACTGTCATTTATCAGCAGCACTAACTGAAGAGCCAGTTAAATATATACAGACTCAGATTCAATCGGAAAAAGCAGCAGCCATGATTCTGGTCTATGATGTTTTATTCAGGCGAAGGTTTATACTTTTGACAGACCAGCTGGGAAAACGGGGGATGATGAATACATGTGTGGCATCCTAGAAACGTTGTGTTTTAGATGACAATATAAGTGGTGTGAGTGACTCGTTCTGAGGCACTGCAGTAAAGGTGATGAGTGATAACTTTTAATTATTTTACGGCCACGTCGACTTTTTCAGAAGATTCTCCATGAATTAACAGGGAAGCAATGCTCCCCACAGAGTGGGGTGTAACTGACTAGTTCAAAACCTTGGACGTTTGTGAGGTTATTTTGAAACAGATGGGTATTAAATGAACATGATCCAGTCGAGGTAACTACAAATGCTCAGAGATGTGTAATTGCTTTAAAAATGGGAGCTGTGCTTCCTCAAATTTAAAGCTGCAGAGGGACACATAACAAGACCTGCTGTGGCATTGGCTTTTAATGAACTGAAAGGGAGGACCTTCAAACCGCCTAAACACTGTGCATGAGAGACAGAAATCACCTTAATGTCACTACAGAAGTCCGACGCCAATCTCCATTATTGTCAGACTGCATTGCAAATGATAAAAGTCCATCCAGGTCCATATAAAAGCCGAATAACAAGCATGTACTGTATGTTTGGAACAAGCCGTTCCCAGATGAATAAAAGTTGGATAATGGGGAACATCAACTTTCAGAATTCATATATGCGTTTCATGTCACAAAGAATAATTCAGTTAATATTTATGGGCAGAAACAACTCTGACCCAGATAAAGGAATCAGAGAAATTAAATTATGATCTACACCACAGATGATCACTGCGACACTGTAGATGTACACAAAAGGTTTTTTGTGTATTTTGTTTGACAAGATAATGCGCTGCTATTCCCAAAAAAATCCCCCTCTGTGCTTTGTCAATCTTATACTACCCATAATAACTCCACTGGTGCCGCGTCTTTCAAAAACAAAGTTTGCCAAATGTCTTGCATCAAGACAAACAAAAGGCGCACAAACATAGCTTATATGTGGTGTTTGATTGATGTTCAGTAGGCTGAGTGTATTGTTTTTTTAAATGTGTGTTTCCCCTCTCTCTCTCTCTCTCTCTCTCTCTCTCTCTCTCTCTCTCTCTCTCTCTCTGTCTCTCTCTTCAGCGTGCCCTCAGGGCACGTTTAAGTCGTTCCAGGGGGCAGGATTATGTCAGCAATGTCCGCTCAACAGTCGCTCCACCATTGAGGCCGCCACCCTCTGCGGTTGTCGCAACGGCTATTATCGCGGAGACATGGACAAACCGGAGGACGTGTGCACAAGTGAGTCTCTCTTTGTCAAACAAAAACAAAAATCCATACTCAATAAACCTCTCAGTAATGTTGAGTGTGATTATGCCTCAGTTACTGAGACAGGCTTGCAGAGGCAGACTTTTGGACTGAAGTTACCACTAGCTGACATATTACAGCCTATCGGTGGTTGACATCACTGACAGTCGAATTTCTCTTCATTAAATGAAAGACCAATATCTTCTTAGATTTATCATTCCAACCATAATTGCATGCAACTCATTCATAGCGAGTGTGTTGCAATGTTCCCGTCCTTGTTTGGGGATTCGGGGAGCAGTAAGTAATAACACTGCCACACTCCTCAGGCTTTCCATAGAAGTGAATATGTGTTTAGTGTGTGGAAGAGGCTATATTGCTATGCAAGAGGAGGCACAGAATTTGAAAAACGCTGCCTCTCAGTTCCACAGAGAGATGGTGTAAGTAGGTTGAGACATGAATCATGTTGGACTGTCTCTGAAGCTAGTCTCAAACTGTGAAACTGTGTGTGTGGGTACATGTGTGTGCACGTCCTGGTGACCTGAATACAACTTTATGTTTTCCAAGGCTAAAAAAAGCTCTGGTTCATTCATGGACGGATCATTATTTCTAGTATAGTATAGTCTTTTATACATGAATGAATTTGCAACAATTTGCCAGAAGAATACACAAAAGGTAACCCAAAATATCTTTGCTCTAATGTAAAATCTCTGGGACGAATTCACAAAAGGTTTGCGCTGCTGTGGTATTTGCACGTATTTAAAGTAATATGCATACACTTGGTGCAAAATTGGTCGAAACAGTCCAATTCTCTATTTCACATTTGTATTCCTTGCCTGACGTTTTGAGGAATGCCTAACAGCTCACGGTCTGAAAATGTCCTTTCCCACCTGGATAATTGCAATCAGACGCAAAAAACAGGCAAACTTTATGGGAGTGTAAGAATCCATAGCGCAATATCTATTGTGAATCGGACCTCGAGACGGGGCAGATAGAGGCTGCAGGTAATTCATGGTGGTAACAGCTGCCGCAATCCATTTTTGTGAATTTGCCCGTCAGTGTACTGATAGAATCATGACATTGCATATTGGCGAGGCTGTTTCTACCAGTCTGAGGTCTAGTTAGGGTCTTGACTTTTAACGTTCAGAATCGTTACTGTTCAACATCTGTTCTTCACTTACTTTTTAACAAGGAACTGCTAAATGGTTTATACTGTACGGATAACTTGTTTGACAGTTCCCAATCATCAGATCTTTTGATTTCATGCAATCATCTCTTATCTAATATCAAACGATCCTGTGGTTGGTTTGCTTTGTGCAAACAGCACAGAAAACAAACTGCACCGGAAGCAGATCGAGAGTCAACTTTTCAAGCATTCATGGTCCAGTTGATCCAGAGATTGATAGCTTCCTCTCTGAACCAGAAGGTCAAATGCACCAGAGGTCAGGTGTGAAAGTAGCCATAATCAATGCTGTTGTAAAATATTGAAAACATCCATAGAGGCAATAAATAAAGTGAATTAATATTATTATATATTATTTGGGCTACATGCTACATTATTTGCAATTGTTTTTATTCCTTTACTGTAATTGCAATCAAACCGTGTCACTAGTGATTATATATTGCGGTATATTACAGATGGGACATACAAATGATTTTTCCACAGTGGTTATGGAACAATTTACTGTGTGGGGTTAACCTTATGTGACAACAGAGAAAGCACATGAAAAGCCTCACCTCAAACAAGCAGCAGCACACTGTCAAATTGATGCTGACAGAAGAACAAAATCTACTTTCCCAGTGAAAAGGTGTCAGGTGTCAACCTACTCAGCCTACACAGCTTTATGAATTGCCTTGGTACTTTTAATTCAAGGGCAAAAACAAATGGACTCTCAAGTTGTTGTTTTTTAACACAACAGCATTGAAAAAGAAGAGTATAAAATGGTGGACTATAACTTCAATATAGGAAGGAGCTTCAGTTTATTTTCATTTGGTATAAACTCAATCAGATATAAAATCAGATAGTGAAATGGAAGAGTGAGCACGCAGTGTGCAGGTAGTTGCCTGGCAGAAAATCACTGAACTTGCCTCATGGTCTGCATAGGTACTGTGTGTGTGTGTGTGTGTGTGTGTGTGTGTGTGTGTGTGTGTGTGTGTGTGTGTGTGTGTGTGTGTGTGTGTTGTAGACTGCAGTACAGATACCTCTTTGAAATGAAGGTTTCTACTGTTGGAATGGAAAGTTAAAATGTGATCATTGGCACTTTTCTTACTTTTTTGCATTTTAATGTGTATTTGCTGTGAACTCTGTTGGTGTCTGAAAGGATATACTGTATATAATATTTTTTTTATTCATGCTATTCAGATAAAAAATAAAGTCAAACAGAGAATATCTGTGTCGATTATTGTGTGTATAATTATGAATGCACAGTTACTGGCGGGTCCTCTGTAATTGGCATGTCTATAAGATGGTGCTACTTAGATTTTCAACTTGTCATTGATTGTTAGCACTTTGATTCTGCAGCGTGGGTATAATACACACGCATACATATTCCACAGGGCCATCTCAGACGTTTCTCATGAATCTGTGATGTAACATAGGCCAAGTTGAATATCGCTTTCATTTCTTGTCCCAACATGTCGTCCAGTGTGTCTGTGGGATGTGCGTGAACAGTTGAGGAGAAATGAACCCCCTACGACGTGTAACCTTGTGAAAACTCTGGGTGTGCGTTCAAGACTCACTGTAACACTCTAAAAAGCTGTTTCTACTCAGATCAAATAGATTAGCTGACAGAAAAGAGAGAGAAGCTTACTGACTGAAAGAAGAGTGACAGACATAAAGATTTGCTGGCTGGTGGTGAGCTGTTAGGTCACCTTCTGACTCTAAGAGGCAGGATTGGCTGAATTCTCTACATCTGTACCAACAGTACTGGTTGGAAACTGCAGTTGGCAGTAGATGTCATTAAAGTAAACGTAAAGTAATCTTCCTCATATTCTCTGGTCAGTGTGCAGAAAAGTCCAGTTTTTTTCTTGACAGAGCACTCACTCTAGGCTAAAAAGATATTCTTCACTTTTTCTAAAGCCATTGCGCTGCTGCACTGTCAGAACTTTAATGTAGAAAATAATCCTGGCAAATAGGGCGAAGCAAAGGTTCCTCAAATTCACAAGATGGGATGTTCTTTTTCGTTGCAGACAGCAGGGATGTAAGATTGTATTCAGGTTTGTCAGATGGATCTTATGTTTTGTGTTTAAATTAAGGCTGGAAGATTATTTTCAGCATTGAATAACCGTCAAATTATTTTCTCAATTAATTAATTGTTTCCATAAAATGAAAATGAGCTTCACAATTTCCCAAAGCCAAAACTGACATATTCAAATGATCGCTTTGTCTGAAAAAAAGTCCATAATCCAAATATAGCTATCATAGGAGTCTAGGAAAAGTGCCAAAATTGCCCATTCATTTTCTGTAGAGAAAGTTAGTTTTTCATGATTTGTCACTTTTAAATGAATGCTATTTTCTTCCTTTGGAATTTTTTTAATTTTTTATTGGTCAAACATAACTATATAAACAATAACAGGACAGTCATACTCCAGCTTCTGTAAAAATAAATACATCTGATATGGTATCCTTCCATCACACAATGTTGATTGAATGTGAGTATGAGATTTATTGGACTGCGAGTTACTGTAAAGTGTGATGAGATTAACTGAAACGTTTCCAAACATAGCTAATAGCATACAAGCAGTGATGCTATGCTTATACAACAGATTGTTTAGCTATAAAATACCTATCAACATCCTGTGTTAGTAAAAATAATGATCCATATATAAGGCATACGTAGGCACTGCCTAATGAAAAAGCTAATCATTTTCTCAAATGCTTACCGTAATGAAGTTTGATTGCAACCAGGTGTGGAGCAGTTCAACTAAAAGACTCTAAAACAGACATTGGAAACATGTAGTTTGAATGTCAATCCTTTAACGTCCAATCATCTTTCTCTAGGTGTCCCATCGGCTCCTCGCAACGTGGTCTCGGTCGTCAACCAGACATTGGTGCAGGTGGAGTGGCACCCACCGCGTGACATCGGGTACCGTGTCGACCTGTCATATAACGTCTTGTGCCGCCGGTGCCACAGCAGCGAGCGCCGGGCGTGTCAGCCATGTGACGACAGCGTGGTATTCGTTCCGGGCAAGCAAGGGTTAAAGGCAACGAGGGTGGAGATCAGCAAGCTGCGGGCCCACACATCGTACACCTTCGAAATACAGGTTTGTCCATTGAGCAGAGAGAATGGCCTTTTTGAAGCTTTATTTATTCAGCTGGTCAGTGTTGTGAAAGGAATGCTCCATTGGAAATCTTTTATTTTGAGTATTGCACGCTAACTGCCTTTAGGCTTGAACGTGTGTTAAAACTCGCCTCTTCTGTGGATTCACAACAGTTGCCGTAGGCTCCCCAGAATCACAAAATGCATCGAAATGTATGAAAGACCTTTAGATCTTTTAGATCCTGCAGCATAATCCACTCCTCTTCTGTGGATCTTCACAACATTAAGAGCTATATAAACAATTCTTCATAACACTATTGCCTCCTCTTAACTCTAAAGCTCAAGGTTGTCAATGTAGTCCACTGTAACTGTTGTGAATCAAGGATATTTACAGCTGCCACCCTCCACAATAGCCTACAGTACAGACGTAGAATATTTCAGTGAAGAATTCCTTTAATTTGTTACACCACTAGTTACACAATGTTGAAGACCGTTACTTCAAAATTAAACTTTTACAAATGTTCTGCTTATCAAAAAAGTAGTTACCGAAAACTACATGAAAAATATTCTAAAAACAACCTTGGTGCTTAGTGTGTTGTCATCTCTGTTTTAATATGCAAATAGCTGCCAGATATTCCCTGCGGTGCTCAAGGATACTGAGGCTACATAGACAGTTACTGACATGGAGGCTTTAATTCACAATTTTCAGTTATATCATGTTCTCTCAAACCACAAGGCCACCCTGCTTATAAAGCCAGTACGATGGTGAACCTTCAATCTTCTGCTATCGGCCGCCTTTACCATCAAGGCTGGGTGTCTAAATCAAGGTCTCCTGCATTGTAATTGTTATGGGAAGGTGGCGTGTTACTTTACTTCTCCCATTCAGTCCTGGATTGGACTTAATCTAAATGCGGACAAATCTCCTGCTGGTTAAACTCAAAGTGCCTTTGGCCTATTAATAATAAAATAGAATTTGTGTCAGAATATAGTGCTTGATTCTTTTCTAGATCTACTCAATACTCTGGCCCCGGACGTATGAGTTTATCCATTTTGAAAGCAGTCGGTTGTGGGAAGGCCAGATCAATAATGATGTATGAATGAATTGCCAAAACACTGACCTCACTGTAATGTGATGTTTTTCTGTAGGCAACCACCATTAAAAACATAACTGAATATCCATTGAGATATCCATCCATTTTTTCCAAAATGATGGCATCAAAGTAGGGTGTCATCTGAAGACCTTAAGTTGCAATATTTGTTTTTGATAGTAGAATTTTCTGTGTATGATGATGTATGTATGATGTATGATGAATACTAGTGAAATAAAGAAAACTGTTTGTATATTTTCCCAAAACAGATCAAACAAACACTCAAGGAAAGGGAAAACACAAAATAAAATGTGAAATTAAAAGAAACACAAAACAATATAGAATTAGAGCTTGGAGTAAGCCATTAAACTAGCATTACTAATTACCACGCCTTGGTTTAATGATTTGCTGTGACTGAAGACTTTGTTCCGACCATCAAAATGATTAACTGAGCTCATGACAAACAATATGTGGCAGCTAATTAGGTGGTCTTTAAAACGCACTCGGAACCGGTTAATTGTGTCTTTGTGTTTGTTAGATGAGAAAGACGGTGAGATGGTGAGACAGTGTTAAGAAGACATTGGCAGCACTTCTATACTGAAATCCTCTCATTGTTGCTGTTAATTGAGTTTTGTTGATTGTTCTTGATAGTTTTCAACGATGGCTTAGCAATTGTAAAGTGGAGTGCATGTGGCAGCATTTATAAGTGATACACCCTATATAAAGATTTTGAGGGTGATGTATGTTTTTTTTTTACCTTTCCAAATTTAAAAATACATGAGCAAAAGTTTAAGGACATTAGCTTACAACTGTATTTACTTTAATCAATCAATCAATAACATTTTATTTATATAGCCTAATATCACAAATGACACATTTGTCTCAGGGGGCTTTACAGACTGTACAGCATATACACCCTCTGTTCTTAGATCCTCGCACCGCACAAGGAAAAACTCACTAAAGGGAACTACACAATTAAAGTTGGATAAAATGGAAGAAACCTCAGGGAGGGCAACTGAGGAGTGATCTCTCTCCCAGGTGCGACAGACATGCAATAGATGTTGTGTGTAGAGAATAAACAACATAGTAAAATGATAAGGTAGACGATTCATGTGACAAAAATGATGAAGTGATCATTTATGAGAGAGGGATCCAGGAGAATGTCAAAAAGCTTCCCAGTGCTTCAGGCTGTACCAGGGCAACAGGACACGGCCACAATTCATGATCCAGACGTAACCTTTAATAGTGGCAACCTGCCAGATGAGAGACACAGAAACTCCAGGGATGATGCCCCGGATACTGAGTTAGTAACATGCATTTAAGTAACATGAATGCACACAGATAGAGAGGGAAAGGAGGAGGAGAAAGAAGAGAGGTGCAAGTCCTCCGGCAGTCTAAGCCTAAAGCAGCATAACCAGGGGCTTGGCTCAAGGCAAGCTTGAGCCAGCCCTAACTATAAGCTATATCGAGGAGGAATGTCTTTAGCCTGCTCTTAAATGTGGAGAGGGTGTCTGCCTCCCTGGGATCTGGTTCTACAGTAGAGGAGCCTGATGGCTGAAGGCTTTGGCTCCCATTGTACTTTTGGAGACTCTAGGAATCACAAGTAACCCTGTATTCTGGGAGCGCAGTGCTCTAGTGGGGTTATAAGGTACTATTAGATCTTTAAGATAAGATAGTACCTGGCCATTAATGGCCTTGTAGGTCAGGAGAAGGATTTTATATTATATTCTGAATTTTACAGGGAGACAGTGCAGAGCAGCTAATAAAGGAGTAAAATTATCTTTTTCCTTGTTCTTGTCAATACACGTGCCGCAGCATTTTGGATCAACTGAAGAGTCTTAAGGGATTTTTGGTACAACCTGATAACAATGAGTTGCAGTAATCCAGCCTTGAAGTAACAAATGCATGGACTGGTTTTTCTGCATCATTTTGAGACAGGATGTGTCTTATTTTTTTTTATGTTACGTAGATGAAAGAAGGCAGTCCTTGAAATTTGTTTTATGTGGGAGAGAAAGGACAAATCCTGATCAAAGATAACGCAGAGATTCCTTACAGGGGTGCTGGAGGCCAAGTTAATGCCATCCAGAGCTTCTATGTCTTTAGAAAATTCGTTTCGGAGACATGTTTGGGCCTAGTACACTAACTTCACTTTTGGCTGTGCTTAACATCAAAAAGTTGCAAGTCATCCAAGTGTTTATGTCCTTAAGGCATGCTTGAAGTTTAGTTAATTGGTTTGGTTTTATCTGGCTTGATCAATGAATATAATTGGGTATTATCAGCATTACAATGAAAGTTTATGAAGTGATTCCTTATAATATTGCTCAAAGGAAGCATATATAAGGTGAATAGTTCCAAGTACAGAACCTTGCGAGACTCCATGGCTGACTTTGGCTGTCATGGAGGATTCACCGTTAACACGTACAAACCGAGATCATCAGATAAATAGATCGCAGACCAGCTTTGTGCGTGCCCTTTTATGCCAACTATATGTTGCATTCTCTGTAATAGAATGTCATGGTCCATGGTATTGAAAGCAACACTGAGGTCTAACAAAGCAAGTACAGAGACAATTATTTTGTCTGATGTAATTAGAAGGTCGTTGGTAACTTTCACCAGTGCTGTCTCTGTGATGCTTTATAAATTCAGATTGAAAAACCTCAAATAAACCATTATTATGTAAAAAATCACATAACTGTTTTGTAATTGCTTTTTCAAGGATCTTAGAGAGAAAGCGAAGGTTAGATATTGGTCTATAGTTGGCTAAAACCTCTGGATAAAGACTAGGCTTTATAAGAAGAGGTTATATTACAGCTACTTTAAAGGATTGTGGTACATAGCCAGAAGCTCATGAAGTCCTTACTGCTGAGCGATATAGGAATAGAAGGTTGAGTCTGGTGTGGAGTGCTGAAAAGAAACCTGGGGTTCTTCTTATTTTCTTCTAATAAAGATGAGTAATAAGCTACTCTGGCATTACGAAGACCCTTCTTTTTATGTTTTAATATTATCTAGCCAGACTAAGTGAGATTCTTTAAGCTTGGTGGATTTCCTTTTAAGTTTTCTCGACTTTTGTTTTAGTTGGCGGGTTTGGGAGTTATGCCATGGAGCTAGCTTTCTTTCTTTATTATCTTCTCTTTTAGAGGAGCCAGGGTCATTTTCAATGAGCCTGTGTAGCACTATCAACAAGATGATTAATTTGGGGGGGACTAAAGTTAGCATCGGAGTCCTCCATTGTATTGAGACATCACTTCCTTAAATGTAGCTACAGCACTATCAGATAGACATCTAGAGACTTCAAAAGTTATTAAAAATTGCTCTGATAAAAGGGGATTATGTGGACAGACTAATAAATATTTAATTTCAATACCATGTGCCAGAACAAGGTTGAAGGTGTGGTTAAAACAGTGATTTGGTTTATGTACATTCTGACTGAACCCAATTAATTAATTATTAATGAGATAAACGCAGTATTAACGCTGTTAATATTGACGTCCACATGGATATTAAAGTCACCTACAATGTTTACTTTATCTGTTTTAAGGACTGAACTTGAAAAGAGCTCTGAGAATTCAGATAACATTTCAGAATAAGGACCAGGAGCTACAAGAAATATTGCGAAATACCAAGAACAAAGCTATTTCTGTACTTGGATTGTCTACTCGTTCAGTTGCTGATTTTTTGGCTGGGACATGCAGCTTAAGTCTCATTATTTTAGCACAATATCTTTGAGTGCATATTTAAGTTCTATTTACATGGTTCTCCTTTTTAAAACGAGTCAGCTGGAAAAATGTAAACGTTAGTCCATGAGTCTTCAACCAACTCAGGGGCAAATTCACTAAAGGATTGCGCGGTTTTTGCGGTCACTCAACCTGCACAAATAAGACAAAATGAAACCGTGTAATCCTCAAAGCAACCACTAAGGGAGTAAACTTCACCACTAACTGCGTTGCCAAGCAAATAGAGCCTTGGTTCTCCTTTGATATTTATGGTAATATGCACACCTTTGTCATAAAATGTGCCCCTTTCTATGCAAATGAGCCTCATTGCAAAAACAGTCCAATTCACAAAGTTCCTGTGCAATTATTAGCTCCTTCAGAGAGTTGATAGTACCTGAAGGACGTTTAGACTATGAAGGGTATCACATCTAGACTTTACAGTGATCATGCCAGCACTGATTATTTTAAGATGCAGTGACAGGATGCAATGACAGTTGTGTCCTGAAAAATGAATAAAGCTCCACTCCATGTCATTTTTTTTTAAAACATGAGGAAAAAAAAGATAAACCAAAGATGAGAAATATGCAAAAAACGAATAAACTAATTATTTCTCTCTCCCTTCATAATAAAAGGACAAATTGCACACAATAATGTCATTGGTGCAGGACAGGACAGATTCAAATGATTTGCATTTCATGGTGCTGTCAGCGGCCGCAATCCATTCTTTGTGAATTTGCCCCTGAGTTGTTAGTTCAGCTGGTAAAATCAGTTGCTGGTTATAGCTGGTGTCTTTGTCTACCTCTGCCTTATATCAATGCTATTGATTTAAGAATTACTAAGAGTTTGGAGTGTTAAATGTGCCACCGTTGTGAAATGTGTTCTGTCAAAAGCTTGACAGGCCTAGCAACAGTAACTATGGGGGTTAATGTCTGTAAAGTGGAACAGCTGACCATTACACTATTTTAATCCACAGGCAGTCAACGGAGTCTCCAACAAGAGCCCTTATCCCGCCCAGCAACTGTCAATCAACATTACAACCAATCAGGCTGGTGAGTGGGGAGAGCAAAAAGCTGTGTGCATGGTTCTGCAAGCATCTGTGTTTGTGTGTGTAAGCGTACCCTGGGGCACAGTGGATTATGCGAGGGGATGGCTAGGGGGATAAAGGAAATTGAGCTACAGTTTTTTAATTCATAAAACATGTTATAAGCTTGTCATCTCTCTCCCTCTGTCTGCCTTTTTTCCCCCTCGTATCTGTTTTTCTTGCACATCCACAGCTTTCATCCTGTCTTCCTCTTTCTCTCTGCCCCTCTCTCTCTGTGTTCCATTTTCTTGCCTTTATCCCCTCTCCCTGCCCACCCCTCTCGGTCCCCCCTCTCTCCCTCTCTGACAGTGTAATTCTTAGAGACTATAAAGTGAGCTGAGTTACCGCTCAATCAATACATTTATAGAGACAGACACAAGTGATATTTCCACCGCTACCAAATTTAGATTTAAAAGCCGCTTTGCTCTGATGGAAAACACATCATTTACCTCATCTACGGCGACCCAGGCTCATTCCTAATCGAAACATGATCCATTGTCACCCTGCTGCTTTCTGAACGCATGTGTTACCACTGCCGGATGCAAAACTCTCTTATCCCTAAAATCTTTTAGGACTCAACAAAAACTGATTTATTTTCAGGTGTACTGCACTGGGGGGGGTTTAAATTATGCAATAGGTTTGTATGATATGATACTCAACAGAACTACAGAGAACCCTGTACAATATAAATTGTGGCAATCCTAAAATCCTAAAATCAGGTGACAGCTCGCTCAAATTATGACTACAGAGGAAGTGTTTGGTTCTTGAGGTATCACAGCATTTACTGAGTATTATGGCAGCCTATGATCTCCTGATGACTCAGCTGTGCGAGATGCATACATTCTCAATATAACTTACATCAATTTGATACTTTTTACTGGTGTAGTATCAATCTCTGCGTCTTGATTCCTCCCTCTCTTCATTGCATGCTGTCAAGTGAAGTACAAATGTGATGAAAACCAACTCATAAAAAGATCCGGGAGGCAAACCCATGAAATATATTATAGCCAAGAACTTCTGGTTCCTAAAAATGATGGGTAAAAATGCATTGCAGACATAACTCCTGCTTCCCCATCAGTGACAAGTGCCGTAATTTTGTTTTCATGAGCCTGGATGGAAACATTTTCCTCCTTTGGGTGTAAATAATCATGGAGAATATTTCATTACATTACACACTATATTTCCATATTTATGGATTTTAAGCATGTTAGCGAATCGTTTAACTGCCTAATTGATTGTGCGTACTTTTGTGTGTGTGTGTGTATTTTGTTTTTTTTAACAGCTCCTTCTGTGGTGCCCATAATGCACCAAGTGAGCTCAACGAGCCGCAGTTTCTCATTGTCATGGCCATCGCCCGAGCAGCCCAACGGAATTATCCTCGACTACGAGATACGATACTTTGACAAGGTAGAGTGGGATGATAAATGTTTGTGTGTGTTTGTCTGTGTGCTTCTTGGTGTTATGGTCACAGACAGTAATCCATTAGAGTCGATAAAAACAGACAAATCAATATCAACTGAATCCAAGTCATCTATTATCAGGACTTGCTGAGAAGCAGCAACAGTCGCACTGCTTACTGCTTAATAACTTGAATACAAAGGAAAAAACTCCTGCACCCTGTCTTGCTAATTGCTGGTTTGCTTATTTACGATGTTTCTGCCTACACCATGTTCATCAAGGATATGGACAAGAAGTCACAACAGTTCATTATGTATGCAGAAAAAAATGGGTAAATTAACCAATCAGTGGACCACAACACATTCGGTCAGTTGGTCATTGAAACACCTTGAGAAACATTCACATTGCCATCCAGGTACTGAGATAAAGACGGTTATTTCAGTTAAAGGGATAGTTCAAAATTCGCAATCTCAATCTCAAATCTGTCTGTTAAATATTAGGCAACGGTTAGCTTAGCTTAGCATGAACACTGGATACAAGGGGGAACAACTAGCCTGGCAAGGGTAAAACAGTCTGCATAGCTGCTCCTCTAAAACTCACGATTAAACACAATATATCTTGTTTGTTTATTCCATACCCAAAACCGCAGTCCTGTCGTCAATGTGCGTGCGTGCCGTGCGTGGTGCAGATGCATTCCGAAATTGTCAAACTATAGCTTTGCAAAATCTATAAAACATAAAGATGTGAAAATAGTTATTTCATCAAACATAAATAGAGAACTAAAGCAACCTCCATATAACAACCCCGGACCATACAAAAGATTAAAATATATATACTAGGTCAATGACCACTATTGAAAATGTAATGAATGCATTTTTGTTTATAAAATAACCCAAACTCTAAAGTAAATACGGGTGGACTAATACAGCAATGCAAAAGCATGCAAGCTTAACTTTAAATTTTTGGCTGACGGCACATCTGGGTTTGACCTAATTTGAACAAGACTACCTGATACCTGACAGTGTGTGGGAGGAAGACTCCCACACACTGTCAGGTATCAGGTATTCATAATGTGAGATATTTCTTCAGCTATTTGAGCAAATAACTAAAATGATTAACTAAACACACAAATGTCCACTGTTAGACCCATCAGCTGTGCACACACAAAACAGTGAAACTATGACACAATATCTTTCAAAATAATAATAATGTATAATTGTTAGCACAAGTACTAATGGATTTAAAAAAGATCATCATTATTAGTTTAGAAGCTGGACGTGGTGAATGCTCCTCATTGACATGACACGATGATTAATGAGGGACAACTGAACGCAGAAACGTGTCAACATATTTCATAGATTTACAATTTGTGTAATTGATGTATTTCATTCTCACTTACTCCCTATATCAATTAAAGTGTTGGGTTCATGCATCATCTTGTATACCATATCATTTCCTAATAATTCTGGATTGATCTTAGTGTCACGATGCATATCTCATGGAGGCTGATAGGGTTTTACTGTGATGGAGAGCCTCTCTTTGTTCCAGCACACATCAATTGTTGATAGTAGTCATGCAGCAAAAAAGAGCATCCATTCATTAATAAGTGGCTACAGTGAGATCCTGTCAAACTGTAAGACTACATCACTCCAGCTAAATTGTGAAAGGAAAATTTATTGATTTATTAAATTTAACAAAGCTGTGTATGTTTCTTCCATGAGCAACTGATTTAGTTTGAGATGCCACACTTTTATAAGCTGTAACACACAATATATAATCTAATTAAGGTCTGTGGGTTCTGGAAGATCAAATTGATGCCGTTTAATTGGTCAAGCAACTCATCGTGTGTGTCTTCTGCAGGCCACTCTTCACTTTAATCACTAGAAGAAACAGAACTTCAGAGAATTATGGACAGTGATTTAGACAAACATAAATTCAAAATAAAATGTACCTCATTTGCCGTGCAGGAGTTGAAGCTGCATGTTTTAGAGCTGTTTTATATGAATATCATGACAAGTTTTTACAGTTTGGATGCACTTTTTCATTATAGGCTCTTCATAGTGATGGTTGCACATAAACCAAAGTCCCTGGGGAGGAATGTAGTGTTTGTGGACTGCAATTCATATTGCCGTATTGTTTGTTGAGTGAAATTATTTTCCTAGATTCATCTCCGCAGCTCACTGTTGATGTAGCCTTCAAGTCTCTGTGCACCTTTATTTTCTAAGTTTGTGTTAGAAGACATCACAGGCCACTGTTCTGTTTTACCTTTTATTTAAAAAGGATAGAGTATTTTCTCCCAAAGAGAATGATTCACCACCACAGGAAGTAGCACATATCTGCAGGAAACCATCCATTCATCCAGACTTGTATGTTGAAGAGCTGTCTGTCCCAGGCAGTTAAGGTTGAAGTCAAACAAGGATTATTTGTGTTTTCTTTGCCATTGCCAATGATCAGAAGATGTGCTTATTGAGAAGAGCAGTAATGGAAGAAAATAGTCTCAATACTTCGGGACTTAAGGATGTCTTCCAGCTCCTCCTGGGGGATCCAGAGGCTTTCCCAAGCCAGATATGATATATAATCTCTCCAGTGTGTTCTGGGTCTACTCTGGGGTCTGCAATTGTCTGCAAATGACATGCCTAGAAAACCTCCAAGATGTGGTGCCCACTAGTCATCCTTATCAGATGCCCAAACAACCTCAACTGGCTCCTTTTTTTGAGAAGGAGCAGCAGCTCTACTCCAATCTCCCTCCAAATGCCTTACTCTATCTTTAAGGGCTTGTTTTCAGTGTTTTGCAAAGAGATCAAAGAGTGAATGTGATGATAAAAAATGTTCACTCCACTGCTTTTTGCTGTGTGTGTCAACATCTTGAGAGCACTGAAAGATCGTTCTGTCTCTCTAGCTGAATCACTTGAAGACAAGAAAACCAAAGCACCAATTTATTTGCTATTGGATGCTGCTGAAATCTAAACTCCCACCACTCTGCTCCGTAAAAAGTCTGTCTGACTGAAGCAGTCAAGCCTCCAGCTGTCTTGTAGTGGACAAGGTCCTTACGTGTATGAACCAGGAGACTGGAGGCACAAAGAACTTCACTGCCAGAGTCCAATTATTAAACTAGCCTGCATAAAGAATGTCAAACCCGGGGCACCAATGAGGGCTTCTGATTCAGGGGTGAAACGTGCAGGACCTGATTGCTTTCCCATAAAAGACTGCTGCTCCAGGACAGAGAAACAATCCAAAGAAAGGACAAACTGTGGCTGCATATCTTGTCTTCTTTGTAATTGAGTCAGTGGAAAGCAATGCATTTAGAGCCTGAACGTTAAATTAAAAGCGTATCTATCACCCAAAGCTGAGCGAGTCTTTTCTGAAGCTGAGCCAACGGCTGCAAAAACAGATAGACTTGCACTGCAGACAAATTAAAAACAACGAGCAAAGCACCTACAAGGGTTTGTGTAAGACAGACCAAAAAGAACAACATGCCTCCGAATCCACAGCCCTCATTTGATTTCCTGCCATCTATCTTTTATTTTTATTTTTTTGCAAAAGAGAAGAAAATGGTTTTTGGCAATTTTTGGGATAACACTGCTAGTCTCTGCTCTCATTTCTTTCTAAAACATACTGTCAGTAAGATGGTGCTTCCATAACTCACTAAAATTGAGATACAATCATAACTACAAACTTTAAATGCTCAAGACTGTTGTCAACTCTCTTTCTTATCTATTCTTTTTGAAGAAAACATCCTCGACTTTCCCAGCACAACATAGTGTATGGTTCTAATTTCACCGTGCTGCACAAGTGAAAGAGGGAGTAATGTGTCCTTTTTATTATTGTGGCTGCTTGCCTTGGTTCAGTGTGTGCTACGTACTAATGTGTTAACCCTATAACTAAACTAAATACAGCACTGACACAACTGTTGATCATTATATGAGTTGTTATACTATTTATATAAAGTGTGCCTTTTATGTATGTTGATGCTTTTGATAAATATTCAAATTTCATATATAATGTATAATCTTGGTATCCTACAAAAGTTCTACCCTTATGACCTCACTATTTCTTACATATTATATTCAAACTATTTTCTTTCCTGTCTTATTCTCACATTTTATTGTGCTCCCAAAATGTACAACTCATGCAGACCCAGTGTCGAATGTCTTGTATAATGAAAACTGTCCTCGTTACTAATGTTCTTTCATGAAATGCGTTTCACAAAGATCTTTCAGAACTCATTAAGTGTTATTGTTCTCATATTAGTGAAATGCATTAGTGCCATTATCGAGATGTGGTTCATCTGTGTGTCTAAAGTAGTAACAGATGCAACTGTGCAGAACTCACTGTAGTTCAAATATTAAGTGTTGACGTGCTCACCAGATAAACTGCAGCGCTGTTGTTTATCGAAGTGCCTAAATATCTACAATGTTTATGTTCTCCTGACAGCTAACTTTTTGTGATCTTGCAAACAGTGACTGTCTGGAGAGTGAGAGTCGTGTGACTTTGTTTTACTGCTGCAAAACATCTTAGGAAGAAGCTCAGGTGGAAAGTTGTTTGTACATCTTTCAGAAACCACAGTTTACATCCAGTGTCCTACCAACATTCAACATGGAAAATGCTCATTTCTCTTTTTCAACACAACATCATTTCTGTCAAATGTTGTATTTGTACTATGTTGTTTATCCTGTACACACGACATCTATTGCATGTCTGTCCATCCTGAGAGAAGGATCCCTCCTTAGTTGCTCTCCCTGAGGTTTCTTCCATTTTTCCCCCTTTTTTTATGGGGTTTCTTTTAGGAAGTTTTTCCTTGTGCGATGCGAGGGTCTAAGGACAGAGGGTGTCGTAACCTGTACAGTCTGTAAAGCACACTGAGACAAATGTATAATTTGTGATATTGGGCTATACAAATACATTTGATTTGATTTGATTTGATCATATGAAACAGTTAGAAGGCACTAAAGAATAATTCTGTTGTTGTGATGTGAAAGCCTGTTGGAATGATTATATACAGTAAAATCTACAGGGACAAAAAAATAATATTCCATAATATTATGGAGAGGTTGTCTGAATCTATAGGACACTGTACACAATATTATAGGAAACCATCTGGAGAGCTTTTAGCCATAATTAAAAATATAATAGATGTTGCAGGTCACAGAAGAGAAACGTGACAGAAAAAAATTGTGCAACAATACAAATACATCTCAAGAGGCAGGGTGTTGCATCTGGGGGTGGGGTGCTACTTCCCAAAGTTTGGGTACAAGAAAAGTTCCAGGGAAAGATAGAGAATAGCAGAGGGAGAAAGAAAAAGTTGAGGTTCTTGCCGCTCAGAGAGCAATTAGAGTGAGTTAGAGTTGAGGACAGAGTGAGAAGAACTGCACTCGGTGTAGCTGCAGTCTGACAGTCACGACTTTACTGTAAGCCGACCTTATTTGCTGCTGCCTTTGCCTTAACATTATTTAACGTGGAAGCCAATTAAGACTCCAAATCAAAACCTGGAGTTTCATTGTTTCTTCTTTTTATTCTCCTTCCTTGATACTCACAAGAAGGGAGAAATGGTGCATTTTACACTCCAGAGAAGTCAACCACATGAAGTGACTAATTTTAGCTCAGGGCTTCAAGTGAAGAAGTCCTCGGGGAGTTTGATAAGCCTGGAGAGGGGAAAGGTTTTTCTTACCAGACAGCTGTACTGTACCTCTTTTACTCCACCTTCCTTCCCTCCATCTACTCCATCCCTCCCTCCCCTCCTCCCCTCATAACAACTCTATAGATAATGAGGTTTTAATGTTGAAAATTTGATATGGCACAGGGATGCTGGATTTTCCCCCACTACTTATCTCCGGCTTCCAGACCTTCCCAGATGGGTTGCCCCCTAACCTTCTCACTGTGGGAAGCCTAGAGCCCCCCTCCACCCCTTACACACGCATCACACACACATCACACACACACGCACACGCATGCACACACACCCCCAGCCCATTTCTTCAAAATATCTTATTCTCTCCCAGGTTTTTACACTGCAAACTCTGAAGTTGTCCATTTTCCGTGTCCTAGTTTAGACAGTAGGACTCTAGCTGGTCGTAGTACAGTATATCAATAGTGTAGTAAAATGTGGGCACACAGGAATAACAGTAATACATGACACAAGACATCTCATACAATAATAGCAACAGTAAAGATGGCCACAAGCAACGACAGAAGGGGTTTATAACGGGGGATTGTTATTAAGATTTATAATAATTACTCAAATACTCAATCATATTTAACCTATTTATATTCATGTGCATGTTCTCTTTTGATAACGCTCCCTCTGTCCACCCCCAACCCTCACTTTCTTCCCGTTCTTTTGACTCCTGAACTCTCCTCCTCATCACGTCATGATCTCTCTTGCTCTCCTGTCTTCGCTCTGCCATCGATTCCTCCACCTCCTTCATCCTCGCAGCATGATTCCCCCCCCACCGTCCTTTCATGCCATCCCCACACCATATCTGTCGTTCCCTCTGGACCATTTCGATATTGCTGCAGTAAAAACCTTCTTATCTGAAAGAAATGGGTGAGAGGAAGCATAGAAGGCCGGCGTAGAAAAGATGGAGGTCAAATGTTGTAGCTTTGCTTGATCCTCAGGAGGAGGACCGGGCGGAACGAGGCCCAAATGCTCTGGCGGACCTTTCTCTGTGGTCAATAACTAATTAACTGCATTATCACTTTGTTATATGTGAAGGATATGGAGGAAAGAACAGGTCAAAGAGATCTATTTTGCAAATAGTTTGTGCAGAGGCTTTGAAATATCCTCTTTTGTCAGTAAAATGGGAGTAAATGTAATTCTGTTTGTGCTGCACAAAACAATGAAAAATTTAAAATGTAATGGCAACGTGTCCCAGAAACAATGACCTAGTATTTCTACAGAACTTACTTTTACCAGTTTTCACAGGGACAACATTTTCAGTAGATAGTCGTTCCAATCAAATCTGTTCACCCCGAGGCTCGGGGAGTAAATTTGACAATATTTCTGAAAAGGCAACTTGCTGTTGAGTTTTTTTTAATGTCATTTAAAAATATTGCTAGGTACAACTTATAGAGCAAATTAACAGCAGCTGAAAATGTTCCTTCAGTGGTATAACTTCTCACCTTGCTACTGTGATTTAGACTTGTACTCCTGGCTATGTCAGTACACCATGATATGACTGCTGGGTGTGATGCCAAACTTGAAATGTAAACAAATGCAATGATCTGGATGTGTTCAGAGGTGGAAACTGCGAGGACAGTGACAAATAAAGCTTTTCATTCTGGTGTTAAGTTACCGTTTAAAATATCAGTCCACCCCTCTAAAAATGTAACATATTTCATCACTCAACAATAGTGGTGTGTTGCAACGCAAGTGCTTTGGTTTGTTTGTGTCATGTTCTTGATATATCTCTTTTCACAAACAGTTTTCATCCTGACTTTCCTTTTGTAGAAAGCAGTTCCAACACAACCTGTTCAAACTGAGGGCTGTGGATTATTATTGGACAATATTTCTGCAAAAATATGTTTTCTATGCTTTGATCAACACAAAAATGTAATTCCATTCTCATCCATTGTATCGGTATGGAGGCAGATATCTCAATATAGACAAAAAGAACAAATCTATTTTCTAATAACTTGGGTGAACTGGCCCATTTAGGTGTGAATTGACAAACCCAGACAGACAGACAGACAGACAGATAATTAAAGTGTCTAAAGAGTCATTGAATCAATGTAATTGAAGTTATTCAGCCTGTTCTTTTTTACTGCCGGAAATGGATCTGTGACTGAAGAAGTGTTATCGTCTGTCTTGGCTCGTTGTGAAACATATTAATCTCTCTCTCAACCTCCTCTTCAGTCCCTCTCGTCAATGTTGAACAGTTCAGTGGTCCAGAGCGAAGCACCCAATGTTGTTCTGGAGGGTCTGAGGCCGGGGACCGGCTACGTGGTCCAGGTGAGGGCCCGCACTGTGGCCGGCTACGGAGCCTACAGCAAGGACATGCTCTTCCAAACGCTCACCGACGGTAAGTGGGTGGGTGGTTCGCTGGAGTGTGTGGAGGTGTGTGTGCGTTGGTGGGGGTCTTATGATGGAGAGGAAACAGAGTACAGGACTGAGAGGGGGAATGTGAGAGGTTGAGCAAGAGCGAAAATCTGGCTGTGAAGTGATTACATTCTGCTCTAGTGTGTGTGTGTGTGTGTGTGTGTGTGTGTGTGTGTGTGTGTGTGTGTGTGTGTGTGTGTGTGTGTGTGTGAGTGAGCTCATATAAAATGAGCCTTGTAAATATTACATTATTATTACTTTGAGAGAGAGAAACTGTGTTGTCGTGGAATTCTGCCGATACAAACAAAACCAGAAGTGAATCTATTATACTGAAGTAAAGATACTTAAAGAAGTGAGCTCTTTATTCTTGCAATAATTTAACAACAAACAACAGAGTGTTAAGCAATCTGCAGTGAAGTTCAACGAACAGAGAATACAATTAGACTATATAGTCACCAACAATGTGACAATGTTTACAGACAATCGGCTGTGCAACTACGCACATCTAGCTGATACAAGAGACACAAGCTGACACATCTAGAGATACAAGAATACAAGCTGACATGACTAGAGTGTGCTCTGGTCCTAACCGCTGTAAGTAGGACAAACATAAGATGAGCATATGAAGAATAGGACAGTACAAGACAAGATAAAAAATGACCATTACAGTGTCTATTTTCCCTTCCAGAAATGCTCAGATGTGTGTATGTGAGTCTCAACAATATAAAAAGAACACTCTTTTTCAATGTGTGTCTGATTGTGTGTTTGTGTGTGTGTGTATTTCTGAAGATGAGTACAAGTCAGAGCTTGGACAGCAGCTCTCCCTGATTGCAGGCTCTTTAGTAGGCGGAGTGTGCATCGTCTCATTGGTTGCTATCGGCATCATCTGTACCAGGTAACCCTCAAACACACACCCACACACACTCTTACACCCACATGCTATGTTAGACACACACATGTGCACATGCTGCATTCATGTGTGTGTCAAAGGACTATAACTGGTGGATGTAATATCCTATATCCAGGATATTACATACGTGTCCAATCAAAATGTAGGGTATTGAATGTTGAATGTTTTTTAATGTGTGAAAAACAAAAGAATAAATGATAAAAAAATAGGAGTGAAAATCTGACTATTTGCATTGTGACTACTCAGTATCCCGACCATTTATTGGCCCTTTTCCCAGCATGCATTTTGATCGCCATTTAGGTAAAACCATTACAGTGTGACAGTGAGCCAGCATGCACAATAGCGGGACCTTAAAATGGAAGCAGCTTAGTTGGAAGTCAGCCGTCATTAATTTACACAAATTGTGACAAGTATTCTTCATTTAAATTTCATGTGATGATCACAGAGCTATCTCCATGACAACTGAGCAAACCGTTGACAGGCACTGTGAGATGTGGTTGACAGGTAGTAAATCTACCTCGAGTTAAGAATTTAATAATATTTATAAAATAAATGTTTTACAAGGTCAACAATAAACCGTCGGATGCATTTGAGCAGCGTTTAAAACCTTTTTGTCTAAACCAATTAGCTAGTTTAGAAAAATGTGGCTATATCTTTTGAGAAATTTGGGAAAACCCTAAAATAATTAATATATATATATTTATATATATACACATTTATATATTTATATATATATATATATATACATATACATATATATATATATATATATATATATATATATACATATATATATACATATACATATATATATATATATATATATACATATACATATATATACATATATATATACATATATACATATACACATATACACATATATACACATATACACATATATGTGTATATATATATATATATACATATACATATACATATATACACATATATACACATATATATACATATATATATATATATATACACATATGTACATATATATACACATATGTATACATATATATATACATACATATACACATATATATACATATACACATATATACACATATATGTATACGTATACATATATATACACATACATATACATATGTATACATATACAATGACATACAATACAAAATGACAAATGAACACTGAAGAAATGGCTTTTGCACAAAAGTTTTTTATTTTTTATTCCAGTGACCCCATGACCTCCCAGAAATAGCAAGCGACAAGCTGTCTCTCCTGTATCCAGTATAAGGTGTCTATAGTGAAGATCAGCTTACATATTACAATATTACACAATGGATTTCTTTGGTTCCATCCTCAGATGAAAGCAGGGGACAAGAGCTGAACAGTAACAAGCCACATAATGATTTCCTGAAAGTCGTTTCTCTGTCTGAAGCTGATTTTATTTTATTTTACATTAAGGAAAACTATTTCTTTTACTTCAACTCAGCTGAATAGAAGACAACCAATTAGTATTTCTAACTTCTGTCTAACATTTCTTTTCGCTTGCCTCTTTCCCCAAAATCTCTTTATTATTTCTGTCTGCAGAAGAAGGCAGTTGAAGGAGAGTGTGTACGGTGACAAGCTGCAGCAGTACAACGCAGGAGGAGGTACAACCAGTACTGACACTTTAATGAGCTCTACCTTTATATACGCTTACACAGCAATCTTTCAAAACAGTATTTATATTTACACTTTCTAATTTTCTCCTCAGAAGTGACTCTGAGGCCTGACATGTTCAGTGGACCCACCCCCACTGTGACCTTTCCCACGCTGTCTGAAGGTCATAGTTCACCGGGGGTCAAGATCTACATCGACCCCTTCACCTACGAGGACCCCAACGAGGCAGTTCGAGAGTTTGCCAAGGAAATTGACCCCTCATGTGTCAAAATAGAGGAAGTCATTGGATCAGGTAGAGATTTTCATAGAATGAGTGTCTTTGATCCTTTGCTTACCCTCCCCCCCCTTTTTCACATGTCGTTTCTGTAAGGCAGAAAAGACAAAACCCTTAAAATTAAAATCCATGATTATTTAAATATGTGCCAAATATTACTGCGCATTTATTCTATTTGTACAACAGCTTTTGTTGATGAGTAAGATTAAAAAGAACACAGACAATGCACTATACTGCTTCAAAAGGGAATGTTAGAAAAGTAAACCTTGGTTTCCTCTAATGAGACAAACTGTCACTTGAAACAGCAGATACTCTACAGTAAATTCATCAATTTCCTCCACTGTGCCAGACATTTGTGTCAATGAGAAAGATCTTGAAACGTGCAATGCCAATTTATTATTTTTCTTTATTTTTTTCCTTTGAAGTCAGGAGAGATGTTTTATTCATGCTGAAAACTTTCACAGGAATAAATTAAAACTGTCTTCCTGCATTCTCTTTGGCTATCGGAGCTGAACTGTAAAAATGCTGTGTGATGTTTGGCAAATAGAAAACAGTTGAATGTGAAATGGAGTCCCAGAGCATCGTCTGAACTTTTTTTGGGGGCACTGTCTTGAAAACTAAAAGGGCACTTGGAAAGCACAGACCTTCGTCTGAGGCCGTTTCAACAAGTGAAAAATAATGTGTGTATCCCCCACCAAGTTTCATGAAAATCAGGTCGGTAGTATTTTTCTGTAACGCTGCTGACAAACAAATATATGTAATAAGAAACTAAAAATCAGTGCACATTTTACAGTTGCTAAGATCAAAATCCTTATTTAAGCCACTGTTCCCTGAGTACTGAAAATATGCAACATATTCAATAATTTCACTTAAGATTTATCGTCCCCAAGGGGTCCAAGTCAGACGAACACAGAACACACACAGATTTTAGCATAAGATTCATTAAAAACGTAATAGAATACATAAAACATAAAGTACAAATATGTAAAACAGATGCTAAAACTCACCACACAAGGTCATAAATAGGATCACAAAATCCATATAAAACCAAGGGAGCATCCAGCCATCATCTAAAGAGTTATCAATTGTAGGACTACATGTGTAAAAAGAAACACATTCTATCATAAAGTCAGATCAAACTCTCATTTGTTCATTATTTAATTTTCATTGTTCTGTTTCATTTCAACTGTTGGGAATACAAAATACTGAAGAATATCATCAAGCTCTGTAGGTGATATTAATGCTTAATGTGGATTTTTGCATCACATTTGTGCATAAAATATAACCTATTCAAGGTCTCAAAGACACACGGTATACATATCATTCATATCCAAGTATTTTTCATGAAAGCTCAATGCCTCCCACTATAGGGGCAAAGTCACAGCATTGAACTCCCTCAGGGCCTCACACCTCTAAAGGCCCAGGTTCACTGTCAGTAGTTTTTTGCTGCTTTGACTCATTTTAAATCTTAAACTAAGTTGGGTTCTGCATTAAGACCTCATCTTGTAATCCTGTCTTGTAGAGTCCTTGTTTCAAAATCATGTATTATTATTTTAGTTTATTTTGCACTCGTATGGCACATGTTCCTTAATTCAAAATAAATACCACAAACGTACAACATACATACAGGGCCCCCTACTAGGTTAATCGCAAGTGGTCGTCTGTCCCAGCACTCCCCCAGGTTTACTGTGTACTGTATGTACTATTAAAGTTTAATTTAGAAATACTGTATAGTTACTTTATCTTGGCCTTGTTTATAGTCTCTTTTTAATCTCCTAATTGGGTGTGTATGTAATCTAATTACCGCAAACAGATTATTATTAAGTATTATTCAAGCATGTGAGAACTGGTTTCCCAATTGTAATTTGTAGGTGACAGGTTACAGAATTATTAGAGGCATAGTTACCACATTATAAACTATGGCAAATTGTATATTGCTTCATGCGTATATATTGTCATTTTTCCCAACCCCAATGTCACCATCTGTCTGCAGTGCATTCATATTTTTGGGTGACCGGTTTTACTTTGTTTGCTAATCAATAATAATTCATTATCTTATTAGGGATATTTGTCTAATACCTTAAACCATAACAAATGGAGGAATGATTTTACTCTAAATTAGTTAACTTATAACTTTGGACCAAAATCAATCAAACCCAAATGGCCATCGAGCTCTGTGTGATAAAGGTCACAAACCAGATACAGACCCTCACCACTGAGAGTATGAGCATTGGTCTGTTGAGCCACTCCGAGGGGCTTTCCGTAATTCCTCCGTTTCTCATTTTATTTCTCTCAGGGGAAGGTTTCTCACCTCAGCCAGGGTTGACAGAGGAGAGAGGGGAAAATATGAGCCTGAGTGATATGAGATTTCGTTGGACTTTGAGGTCTTAAACGGCTGAATCTCTCCCATTCTGCTGCGATAGAAAGTAGAAATGTTTCCACAGCTCTTTCTCTTTCTCCCTCTCTCCGACTTTCTCTTTTTGTTTTTCTTTCTGTATTTCTTTGATACTTCCTCCTATCTTCATCTCTCTCTGTGATTCAGCCCCTCTGGAGTTTTAGAGTTTGTTTGCGTATAGAGAAATGCTAAAACAAAGAACCAAGGGGGAACAACAGATTGAGGAGGGAAGATAAAAGAAGAAATCACCCTAAGGAGATGATAAATATATCTCACCTCACTCTCTCCTCCCCTCGCTCTTTTCCACTTTCCTTATTACTATCGCTCACACTGTAAGAAATGTGCGTCATTAAAAAGGCACTTTAAATAAATCCTGAAAAACTTTAATTTACCATAGAAAGGAGCAATAATACCTCACCTGACAGGCCAGGTAATTTACTTAGTGTATTTAGATATACTGTTGCAACAAATGTTTCTTCTAATGCTCCATCTTCTCCTTTATTTAAGGGGAAAAAGAAGTGACATGTTACCTGAGCACGCCTCTTTTTTGTGAAAATTGCTGTTTTCATGCCTCTCACTCTGTCCATACTTCCTCCCCTCTTCTCCCTTAATATCAACACTGTCTCATTTCCACCTTTCACTCTTTCATGTATATATCCCTCCTTCCTCTCCCCATTCTCTCTTTCAATTCTACTTCCTATTTTGCCTCCATATAACTCAACTTCAGCTGGTTTACATCAGTGACAGTATATAGTTTTTAATGAGCAGTGAGATGTGGAGCAGAGATCACAGTGAGACAGGACGACACAGCCTGTCATCCAATTCCCATCAGTCATCCATTATTCACACATGATTTATATCTCTGAGATGAGGACTTTTATTTTGAAGTGGTATTCAATTTTCATGTCCCCAAGCAGCATATGGCTGCATTTATTGTAACAAAGAACATCTGTGTCTCCAGCACTGTAGGTCATTTTCTGTACATTGAGCAATTTGAAGAGTTTCATATTTAGTAACCAACTACAAGCAACCAATTCATAGATCAACATCAAGAATTTACAACAATTTATAAAGAAAGTAATAACTAAAATAAGACACATGAAGAAGATAATCTCCTGGAACTTATAGTTTAACAGTTTTCCCCCAAAAAAACTATGAAAGGGAATGTTGGAAAAACATATAGAATAACTTCATTTTACTCCTCAACACTGTGTGCCTTTTGTTTTGAACATAATGCATTCTGGGACATTGCACTGACTGATCAACCAAGCGGCAACCTCCAGGTCTGAACAATAACGCCAATGTGGAAGTGCCTTTAAATATGCATTATTTCTAATGGCCAGCAGCAGCAAAACAGTCCGATTGTATAGAAGTCTAAGAGAAAATGACGCTCTTCTCCTCACATTTTCCCAATAGTTTTAAGTCTTCATCAATACAGCATGATGTTCATTTTGTACATTATGGTCAAATACAGAGAAGAATAGATATAGCAGCGTGTGCTTTAGGGCGTGGCTACCTTGTCATTGATGGGTCTCGTTGTCCTGGTCTGTATGTTGTCCGTGTCGTTCGTGTTCGCCTTCCAACGTTTACCCTTTCACAGCGTGTTTTCAGTTCGTGAAAGTTAATTGTAACATTTTGGTCGACAAAAAATGTCTTGTTCAGCGTTTCATTGTATTTCGCTCCATACTGTTACTTCTGGTTCCAAAAACAAAGATGGCGACGGTCAAAACGACAAACACAAGGCTTGAAAACCATAGTCCACAAACCAACGTCACAGTAACAATGTCCACTGCTTATATCCCGTCGATGGGTCCAACTTGAACATGTCTTGTACAATGTCAGTCACAGTACTCCTTTATGGAACTTTAGGGCTGTAACTTCCTAAAGCCAATTATCCGACATTCACACCCTCTTCACTCCAGCTGTGCGGAAGTGAGAAACGAGCCAGGGTTTGAAGTTCTCTCTCTAGCTCTTTTTCTCCTTTTCATGTGAACAATCGAGTCAAACCCTGTGAAAATGTGCACCATTATTCCTGTATTTAAATGACAATGATGGCCTATCCCATCTCTATGATTACCAGCTTTTCACTCTGACTAGAAACACTTTTTTGATCACTTTTTTGTTGTACAATCTAATTCTGATCAAGCATAACCCGACACTAAAGGCTTCTGTGACTCTGGTGGATATTTTTTAAAGTCTGACAAAATAACTGATGACATCATTATTATGAAATGTTATATAACCATAGAGTAAATACTAAGTAGTCCTATCTTACTCATTCTTACTTCTTGTAGCTAATGCTAAGTAGCCTGCATAGCTAACAAATAAGCTGGCAACCTATGTGGCCACATAGACGTCACACAATAAATTGATGCTCCAGGGCACATGAGCAGAGTTAGAAAATGATTTAGCATACAAGAGAAATTAAACTGCAGGCAGGGATTAAACCTATAAACGTGGTTTATCATTTCAATCTCTGGATGCCTTTGTTTAAACCACAAGATGAGGTGTGGTGTGCAAAGCCAAGTACCTTTGCAATAATACCAGCATTGTCCCTTTTATCTTGTTCGCCACCTCTGCTACAAACCTTTTCTCACCCACGAGACAAGCTATTGAGGGGATTCAATTCTGTTGTTCTTTCCGTCTGCAAAAATACCATCAATGGCCCCTTGAGCAAAGCCCTTGACCTCAATCTGCTCGAGCAAAGCTGCTCAAAGACCATCAATGTGAGGCTGAGCATGCAGAGGGCAGCTCCCACGACTGAGAGTGTTTATGTGTTTAATACGCCCTGCCACTCGCTGCTGCCCAACTCAGCTGCTGCAAAGGACAATACGCTCCTTCTTGTCTGATTGCTGGAGGATGTTAAATAATGAATGGTAACCAAATGGTATGAACTTCAGCTTATCTGATTTCACAGGTGACTCATTTCTACATCATAAAATGTGATTAAAATGCAATTATTTATTGGCCCCTTTTATGATGTAATAATTTATTTAAGGGCTCCGAATTCAAAGGAATATTAAAAAAAAAATCCATCCCCATTAATGCACTTGTTTTTCCCTGCTGAGTCACATACTGTATATGTGCTTTCAATTTTGACCGAATGCTTTAATGTCCCACTTTTAATGTTTTCTCCTTTGTCAGGTGAGTTTGGGGAGGTGTACAAAGGTCGCCTGAAGCTGGTCGGGAAAAAAGAAATTCCTGTGGCCATCAAGACCCTGAAGGTTGGCTACTCTGAGAGGCAGAGGAGGGACTTCCTGTCCGAGGCGTCAATCATGGGTCAGTTTGACCAACCAAACATCATCAGACTGGAGGGCGTGGTCACCAAGAGCAGGCCTACGATGATCATCACAGAGTTCATGGAGAACGGAGCACTTGACTCGTTTCTCAGGGTAAATAACACATACATACTGTACAAACAGACACGTACTGATGTAGCTATATTAACAGTGTACTGCTGCACTTTATATAATATTTAAAAAAATTATTATCTACAGTTTTTATGATGCAGAAGTGCAGTAATGCGTACTGTACCACTACAATGTCAGCAAACTATATCAATACTATATTATTGGATTAAAGCAGCACATTTTATAATACTTTTATTGTATACTACTACTACTACTACTACTACTACTGCTACCACTAAACAGTGCTTTAAGTGGCCGAACCAGAGTTAAAACACAATCATCAGGACTGCGATGAGCCAAATAAAATGTACTTATCAATAATAATAATTAAAAAAAAATGTAACACCTATAATAAAACAGATAACACATGTTGGAAATAAAACCTCATGCTAGCATTTATAAAATGATTTTTTTTTGGCATTTTTAGCTGGGTTTTGAAACAGTTGAGTTTAACATTTCATTCTTGACCTAGGAAACATCTAGTAGTCTCAGGCTCAGCTCCACATACTTGCTTATTCTGGAGCTTCGCATAGTCCTCATCAGAAGATTGAGTTTGCTCTGCTGCCATGGAAATGTTAAAAGAGAACCTGCAGGACTTATTTATACAAAATTGAGTTTGAGATCTCATTACTTTTGAAACAGCTGTTGAGAGCCTCCAAAAACTTGCCTTCAAAAGTTGTTCTATATACTATTAAACATTTGTGACTAAATAACTAAAACGTTGGCAGTAAATAGTGCATTCGTGTAGGTTCCCATGATTCAAAGTAAGACGCTGATTGAAAAAAAATGTTTTTGAGGGCCATGGCCCTCTTAAACTTTACTATTTGAAACCTTGTTCAAGGTGACTTAGTAAACATCTCTAACACAAGGTAGGACATGTTTAATTGTAGTCACAAACTATATTGTTGAGGAAAATCATATCCATGAACAATTAGTTGACCAATATCCTCATTTTTGTAAAATAGTTTAGAAAAACTGTACAAACTGTATGTGTTATTATGTGTAACTAGGGTATCTTTATGCACATTTGTCTTCAGTTTAAAATCCCATATAGTCCAAACACATAAATACCCAAACAGAAAAACAAATGGAGATGGGAGGAGTTGGGTTTTTTGCAGAAAGAAACGCAAAGACAGAAACAACCTCCTGCTCTTCTTCTTCTCCACTCTTCCCCTTCCTGTGCTTTTCCTCCTCATCCTGCGAGCACGTCTGTCAGTCAGTCTGTCTGTCGCTTTGATATTGCCCTCCTTTCGAGGCGCCTCTAAAGACAGAAAGAAAAAAACTCTTTCATGTTTGTTTCTCACAGCGTGACCCCTTTTGACTCAGAAATCATTTGCTGACTCATACACACACACACACAATGATCGATCACAATGGTGTTGGTGTCCTTGCATGACCATCTTGCAGCCACAAGACTCAGAGGATCAATGTCTGTGTGTGTGTGTGTGTGTGTGTGTGTGTGTGTGTGTGTGTGTGTGTGTGTGTGTGTGTGTGTGTGTGTGTGTGTGTACCTAGAAGAAGGTTTTCTCTGCAGAGGATTAGGCTAGAGAAGCATCAAAGGCTCGGTTTGATGCACAAAGTGAATTAAAAGACACACGCACACACCTTCAACTGCAACTATGTCAGCAGGGATGTCAGTGATGTTTATAAGAGACAGGCACTGTCTGGCCCAAAGGTGAAAACTGTAAAATAGCAAAACGGTTTTGGCTTTCGTTAACATGACTCATAACAACAACAACAACAACAAGCCTTCAGCTCCTCAAAATATGTAGTTTTTCTGTTGATTTTTGATATTCAACTCTGTCATTTTACATGAATTCAGGATATATTTGCAAAAATTGTTTCATTATACTATAAACATCTCCTCCTAATAATCAGATTTTAATTATTGTATTAAAGGATGAACCACTTTTACATCTTTGGGACAGTGAAAGCCTATCTGTGAATATTATCAAAGTCCCTGTTTAATTATTCCACCTTAAAACCTTCTTTAGAAAACTGAAAAGTTCTCAAAAAAAAGTTAATTCTTACTCTCTTAACTCTACGAGGCTGTTTACCTGTTTTTGCCATATGTGTGCAGAATTGGTCAACTTGCTTCATTCTACAAATAACAGACTTACTAGAATCTCCTACTGTAAAGAACAAAGTATAGACATCCAGCACGAGTTATCAAATTTAAGGTGACAAAGATGTTGTGTCGGTTTAACATAGTTACAAAATGTGTCGCGCAAAGCCCCTTCAATTCTCACATTGGAAATGTGGGGTTTGGCACTGTTTATTAATCTCACGGGAACTTTGAAGCATACAGAATTTTTAACCCTAACCCATACATCAAACCTTAACCGAAGCTGTAATATAATAGAATTGATTCATTAAAATTGTAAAGTTAAAGTTAAAACATAGAAATCTCAATTCCAAAACACCAGCAATCATCAGACTTTGTTTCTGTGCTTCTTTTCTCACATCAACTTAATCACATTACAGCCAAATTGTGTAACATGTTTCTGTCATCTGGTTTTAAAGAAGTGCTTTTCATCTCCAAAAAGTGTTTGTTATAGCTCCTGTCAAATATTACATGAAATACTGAGATCTCTTTGATTTTCTCAAAATAACTAAAGTGAAAACAGTCTGACAAAAAACAATAATAATCCTGTCATGCTTCATGGTTTTGTAGCAAAATGATGGGCAGTTTCCAGTGATCCAGCTGGTTGGTATGTTGAGGGGCATCGCGTCTGGAATGAGGTATACATACACACACACATACACACACAAACATTTTTAAGAAACTTTTTCAGACGTTTCAATGATTTCTATGTGAAATTAGATTTTTATGTAACAATACAAATTCTAGCATAGTGAGATTTTATGTGGTGATATGCAGTTCTGTCTGGACGTGTGTTCTACTCAATCAGACATCAGTAGCTTGAGATATCTCTTTCTCTCACACACACACACACACACACACACACACACACGCACACATATACACGCACTAGATCGTATCTGTGTTTTATTGCAGGTATCTGGCTGTGATAACACACAAACATGTACATGTACACAGACAATAAATCCCATTCCTTTTTTATCAAAGGTGGCTGGCAGTGATAACACACATGCACGCACACTAACACTAGCTTTTTATAGTAGCCCAGGTAGCTTGTATCTGGCAATGGATAACACACAAATGAACAATAAATCCTGTTGATGTTACAGGTACCTGGCAGAAATGAGTTATGTTCACCGGGACCTGGCTGCTCGGAACATCCTGGTTAACAGTAACTTGGTGTGTAAGGTGTCTGACTTTGGATTATCACGATATCTGGAGGAGGACACCTCTGACCCGACCTACACCAGCTCACTGGTGAGGACTCACACACTCACACACAGGGAACATGCCAGCGCAAATACATATACATGTTAGCCACAGAAGGATTATAATGGTCGTTAAGTTCCTAGGCCACTGAGTCTGCAAGGTATCTTAGTTCTGATTTGTGTTCCATAAAATTCCATTCCAGCTTGCCCGGTCCACTACTGACTCGTTGATTTAATAGTATATGCATTAATACTGCATTAAATAACTAATGAATAAATAAATAAGTAAATAACGGCAACATAACTTGGCATAGTCCACCTATATCAACTTTACAAAAACTGTGGTATTAAGTTAAATAATAATTAACACCTATGTAATCTGTCATGCTAACATAAACATTTTTCTCAAATATAAAAATGTGCTTAAGTGGCTTTTACATTTCCGGCCCCTGATTATAAGGTGGAAAGATTTATAGTAGATATAGTATGTATAATAAGAGCCATTTTCAAACAGAACCAACGCTCATATTAAATAAGCACAGTTGCATGTGATTAGACTTTTTTACATGCACAATATTTATGTGCAGATGGGGCAGCAATCCGCCTACACCCCTTGACATAGGTTTCCAACAGTCTTTTCATTCACATATAACCCTGTGAACTAAAGTATTGTACCGTAGTACAACACTTAAGTGTCTATTCCACATATGAGGCAAAGTTTATCCACAGGCCTCTCCAAAGTACTAGACTTTGTCTTAACTAGTACTCAACGAACCAGTCCTTTAGTGTCTGAAATGGTTTGCATGACTCTTCCCAGAAGCCAAGAGCTCCGGGGTAATCCAGGATCATTGCAATATGTCCATGTGCTAGATTTTGCTTGACTTTAGTCCATTTGTGGCATTCCTGTAGGCTAGGCAAGTACTCATGCACCCACCTCTTCCAAAACAGGTTTGTGATGTACTGAGTCTCCTTCCATCTACGACAAGAGTAGCAGTTCACTTTACTGCACGGTCCTGGAGGAAGCAATGGCTGTTTCTCTAACAACAGCAGATGATTCAGCATTCAATGTCATTCTGGTCGTCGAATGATGTAGTTAGCGGTCTGTCATTAAGTATGGCTTCAATTTCCCATAGTAGAGTCTAAAGACACTCGTTGTCTATTCTTTGCTCATGCAGAACAGACTTTGCGACCTTTTTTACTGATTTCACTTGCCTCTCCCGTAAACCATCAAAGTGCGGTCCAGTGGGAGGGTTGAAAATCCACTGGATTTTCTTTTGTGCTTGTGCTTTTGGCTTGATTCCACTGTTGCATAGCTGCCTATAGTTCTCTGTCTGTACTGACTAGGTTGGTGCCAATGTCTGAGCTCATAAGGGACACTTGACCTCTTCTGCGCATTAAACGTCAAAGGAAATTTAAGCAAGAGTCTTTGTCAAGTGTGTTAGCGACCTCTGAGTGCACAGCATTGGTTATCAAACAGGTGAACAGTACTCCGTACCGTTTAACGATACTGCAACCTCTTTTGACCTATATGGGCCCGAAATAATCCATACCTACAATGGGGAAAGGTGATTAGTCTAGTAGAAGTCTATCTATAGGCAAATCTGCCATCTTTTGTCCATAATATTTTGCTTGGGTTTTTCTTCATGTGAGGCACCTGGACAGAAGTTTCCTCTTTGCTGAGTTGCCTGCAGGGACCCAACATTTCTGTTGAAGGCGGGATAGGATGTAGTTTCTCCCTGAATGTCCAACTCTTCTGTGTATGTCCTGCAGGAGCAGAAATGTTGGATGCAGGTCCTTTGGCATGATTATGGGATGCTTTTATTCTTAAGGTATTGCCAACCAATTGAGTTGAACAGCACTGGGTCTATTTTGCAGATTGTACTGTTCCTTTTTACTAGCGGTTTCTCTTTTTTCAGAGCAGAGATTTCTGCCTGGAACCTGCGACGTTGACAATATCGGACGATTTCCATCTTTGTGTTGTTTTGTTTTTTCACAGTAAGAAGCCCTTTGTTTAAGGTTGTTTTATACTCCTGTGTCTCTTTTTTCTTATTAGCCACTTGTCTGCTTGAGCTGACATTATGTTGGTGAGTTGTAGTTCTTGACCCCTTTAACTTAAAAGACAGCTGTTTTTAGACAATGCCAGCTGGAATAGGAGTGCATTAGCTCGTCCAATGTGTCAGTAACATCTGTATGGTGCACAATGGCAGTTTTTCTCACCTCATTATCATCCTCAGAGAGTTTCATACTGTTCTGTTTTGCTGGCCATTTATACATTGCATCCTTAAGATTGTTGGTCCTTCAAACCAGCTCTATTTGGCCATAAACTGCTCTACAGTGAAACCCTGAGAGGCACAGTTGGCAGAGTTTTCTGTGGTGTTGACGTACTGCCATTGTTCCACTTTTGTTGCTTCTTGGATTACAGCAACCCTATTGGCCACAAAGGCTTTCAGACATAGTGCCTCATTTCCTACGTACTTCAATGCAGCGGTGCTGTCAATCCAAAATACTGATTCTTGTAGCTGGAGCTTTCTTAGCAGCTTGTCCATGTTTTCAGCCACCACAGCAGCGGTTAGCTCCATGCATGGGATAGTGGTTTGCTTTAGTGGAGCCACCCATGCCTATCCCATCATTAGGGCATGCTGCCTTCACTGTTTGTCATCTTCAGGAATGATACCCATCAATAACCACTTTCTCTGGAATCCATGAAATGGTTTAGCTGTACAGTCACAATAGGTCCAAATCCCTCAGGCTTAATAACTTGGATTCCTCTCAAATAAAACCCATCTGTTTGCTATCCTGGCTTCAAAATGGTGGAACGAGTTCCCCATTGATATCAGGTCAGCAGAAAGTCTTCACACCTTTTTCGCAGACTGAAAACCCACCTGTTTCGACAGCACCTTGGCCAATTCTTATATCTGTATCTAACACTTAAATGGTTTGGCTTATTTGAAGGTATTGTACTGCACTTAAAATGAGTTCACCTATTTGAAGCTTATGTACTTGCAAGATTATTGCTGTTCGCCATTTTATCCTTTATAGTCGCTTTGGAGAAAAACGTCAGCTAAATGTAATGGATCTCCTATCTTGGAAGTTTAAAAGCTGTGGTAGTTGGCTCAACCAAGTGCTCCGGTATTGTAAGCCTGTCAGGAATTTCCTTATCCCATGTAAGCTTTTCTTTGCATAGTTGTTGCAGGGAGCAAGGAATCCTAGTGGGTCGTAAATGATACTGCCAGATCTAGGTCCTTAACCTCTTTGGCTCTCTCACTCTCTGGAATAGTCGTCAAGAGGGCCCGGCTATTGCTTGTCCACTTGAAAGCCTTGTAAGATGAAAGCCTCCTGAGGCACACAAGAACATGACGTCTCTGTTCAGGGTAATGGCTTCAGAGTCGCTGCTGACTGACCTTAAACAGTCCTCAACGTAAAAAATCCTGAGAACTGTTACTACAGCTTCAAGTGACGCTGCAGTTCAGTTTTCTTCTGCTGTTCTCCTTAAAGCAAAGTTGGTGCAGCAAGAACATGAGGTGGTGCCTAAAAGATGAACAACTGTTTTATACTCCACCATTTCTTGTGTCAGATCTCCTTTTGGCCACCACAAGAAGCGGAGAAGGTCTGTGTCCTCTTCTGGAACTCTCACTTGATGGTACATGGCTTCAACACAGTCCTGTCTAAAATGTGTCAGCACCCCAATGAGGGAGCTTTCCAGGTCCGGACCCTGAATCAACTCTTTGTTAAGTGAAGTACCCTGAAAGCTCTCAGCGCAGTGAAAGACCACACAGAGTTTCTTCTTTTGTAGGTGGCACACTCCGTGGTGTGGGATGTACCACACTTTCCCATTCTGTCAGGTCAGCTGTGCACCTTGACTGCGTATCCCTTTTTTAAAAGTTCACCGACACGGTCTGTGTCTTCCCAATGGAATTTGTGGTTTTTGCTGAGTCTCTTCAGATATAATGCACGCTGCTATGCAGAACTTTTGTTGTTTAGCAAACTGACTGATTTATTTATGGGAAGGTTGATATAATAATGTTCTTCAGCATGATCGACTGAGCTGTACACAGAGCTGACAAACCGTTTGTCTTCTTATGACATTTCCAGTTTGTCAATGTAGCAATGCTCAGGAAAGCATTGAGCAGCTTTTCACTGCAATCTGGTTGACTGTGACTTGGTGCTGTTCACTGTCCTCTAACCCACTGTTTATGTGTTCTTTAAGTTGGCCATTAACAGTCCAGCCAAGAACTGTCTTCACAGCAATATGGTCTGTTGTTATGGCTGTGAATGTCTTTCCATGTCTCAAAAGCCTCATGTACATCATTACCAATAGGGAGCCCTATTTCAGCAGCAATGTATGGTAGCTTCACTTCCTGAAGGTACGGCCATTTTTTAATGTCCTTCTAAACTTCTAAAGGGAAATGTGCCCCTTTGTTTCTAGGATGCTCTTTTGAGTGAAAACCTTCTGCAGACTGCTGAAGTTATCGTCCTCAAGTCCACTGACCTCCTAGTCTCTGAGAAGGCAATTGTTCACTTGTTTAGTTGAGATTGTAGTCAAGACAAGTTCAGTTCCTTTCCCCTGAAGATTCAGTTGCCTTGCTAAGGAATTTGTGCAAAACCTTGCTGAGCTCCCGGGGTCCACACAAGCGTATATATTTACACAATTTTGGTGCCTTTCTTTGTTTTGATGTAGACCGGAAGAACAGCAAGAACACACTTATCTCCCTTCACAAGTGGTTGTCTCCTGGTTTAGGCTTACCAGTGCACTTGAGACTACTGTCTGGTCTGACCTGGCCTCCTCTTGGCTTTCTTCACCTGCCTATTTGGAAACATTTTTTCTGTAAATGTGTAGCATGTTTGGGTGTCTTTCTGAACATGTTTGGTATGTCATTTTTATTTTACAGTCCATACTTTTGTGTCATTTAACTAGGCATCCAAAACATTCCTTATGAAATCCTACTTATGAGGGGTTTTTTTTGCAATCTGGTGGCACTTCACTAGTACATGCTGTTACATTCTTTGAACTCCTCAAAAGTTTTTTGAAAACTTTTATCACTGACCTACTCTAAGTTACATCCATTATCGGCTCCAGTTCGTTCAAATGTGCCCTTAGTTGCCTTAATTTACCTCTTTTTGCATTGATGTGTTGATGCCGCCTGCTCCTCCACAGACATTTATGTGGATTTGACTGCCCTCTTCTGGGCGTCATCCATAATTGCGCTACCGTCGGCGTTGTCGACTGGTCGAATTACCTCAATGATAGTAGTTGTGACCAGTAATTAGTATTCTAACAGCAAAGCATGAAGGATAGGGTTACAACTAACAGTCAATGTCCATTTAGCGCTCAATAATCCAAATTCTCCTTGGTTTCTGCTGCAGGTCCTTTACAGCCCCGTGCGCCTTCAGACGATTCCAGTAATTAGTCGGCTCCCTCAAAGTCATTATCCTAACACAGTACGTCCTTATCAAAAGTTTTTGAGTTAATATTGTGGCCTTTTATACAATGCACCAAGTTCCTAGGCCACTTAGTCTGCATGTAATTTAGTTCTGACTCGCGATCCATAAAATTTGAAACCTTTTGTGAAGACCAAGTGGAGACCACTCACCTAATTCTTTTCATACGTCAAAGCTGTACTTCATGAGCCTCAGCGGTGCTTTGTGCTGAATGCTAATGCTAGCATTTAGAATGTGTACAGCTGTTAACATGCTTGCTATGTGCTTTGTACTGAATGCTAATGCTAGCATTTAGAACGTGTACAGCTGTTAACGTGCTTGCTATGTGCTTTGTACTGAATGCTAATGCTAGCATTTAGAATGTGTACAGCTGTTAACGTGCTTGCCATGTGCTTTGCACTGAATGCTAATGCTAGCATTTAGAATGTGTACAGCTGGTAGCGTGCACGCTAATTAACATTAACCTCATACAGATGAGGGTGAAGACCCACGGGAAGCAAACAAACCGCGTAACATTATCTCCACCACTTCTCGCTTGTACCTGCAGGTGTGTTAATGGTCACAGCTAACATTAAGAAAATGTATTATTCAGTCATTAGTCATTAGTTTTAGAGGTATCATAAACTTAAAGATGTTTAAGATAAACTTTATAGGTCATAAACTTAAGCGTTGGATAAGTGGAAATGTTTTCACTCATGGTGATGCTATATGAAAAGGCAGAGGACTATCGTAGTCTCTTAGTGACCGGTATACTCCATCAGAACTGCTTGTCAGAGAACTTTTCAGTCAGTTTGAGTGTGGCTTATTGGATCAAGTATAAACACTTCAATGTCAAATGTCAATGCCAAATTGAATGGCAGTCCATCAAGTTGTTTGGGATGTTAATGACGTACTGTTATAGATGCATGCTGCCTTTGACCTCCCTTTGGTACTGTGTGATGAATGTGTAATTGTGCAAGTCAAAAGTAGAACTTTACATCAAAAGATTTTTCATTACTTACTTCCTTTCCATCATTTATCTTCCCCTCTCTTATTCTCCTTTTCTCTCAGGGTGGTAAAATCCCAGTGCGGTGGACTGCTCCGGAGGCGATTGCCTACAGGAAGTTTACGTCGGCTTCAGATGTCTGGAGTTATGGGATCGTCACTTGGGAGGTGATGGCATACGGAGAGAGGCCTTACTGGGACATGAGCAACCAAGATGTGAGTGTGTGTGTGTGTGTGTGTGTGTGTGTGTGTGTGTGTGTGTGTGTGTGTGTGTGTGTGTGTGTGTGTGTGTGTGTGTGTGTGTGTGTGTGTGTGTGTGTGTGTGTGTGTGTGTGTGTGTGTGTTTGTGTGTGTGTGTGTGTGTGTGTGTGTGTGTGCGTGTGTGCGAGATGCAAAGAGAGTCTTTCTCTTGTTTTCTTGTGTTCTCATTAATGTCTGCAACTGTATAAGATTGTATTCGTTTACCCTTTTTTTTGTCACACTGTCTTTCTGGAGCATGTGTTTGCCTGTGTGGGTGTGTGTGAGTGTGTGTGTGTAGGCAGGTTAGGGTTTTGCTTGTTTGTTTCCTTTGCCGTCTCTCACAGCGGGGTGTCTGCATCTCTTGGAAAGCACACGGAAAATGAGGACATCAATTTATGTGTCACAGAAATGTTTGTTCCCTGGAACATTTGACCAAAAGGCATTAGTATTCCACCTGATCTTTTCTTTGAGGAATATTTTGTTGTCTTGACAACTTTATTCCAATTATCTGCACAGTATGATCAATTTGTTGCAGCATTTCGATATTCATTTGTCTTCTTGTTTTGGCATCACAACAATGTTATTAAGTGGTTTGAGATAACATTTATCCCAGTGATTTTTGGCTAGAAATTTTTGGCAATTATTTTAAAAAGAAGTGCACAGTTCTCTCTCATCCTTTCTTTTGAGTGACTCTTAGATTTTTCTGCTTAAACCTTAAGTGGATCACCTACAGTACATGAAATAGGAGGTTCCAGAAGATCGGATTGCTGACATTTATTTCTATTCCGAGAAGAAATGTGATACTCAGATTATAGTTAGTTTTGGCATTAAAACTTCAAAGCGCTAAGGCTCTAAATCCCAATTCTTGCTTTCTGAAACTATACTATGTAATGGCTTTGACTCAGAGGAACCTGGGAATTTTAAAATACATTTTGCTACATCAGAAATATTCCAAAAACATTGCTGACTTGCTTCAGTTGTTTTTATCACCTAGAAAATATTCTTAATAACTTTCTTTTAGGAAATAATCTTTCTCAGTAACATTACATTTTTAGACACACAGCTCCACTTTAGCAATGTTCAACCTGCTTTCGACCTCATTAACTTGGACTATGTGTGAAGTTCTCTCTCTCTCTGTTTAGCTATCAAATTGATGAGGAGTTAATCAGTGGTGAGATGCCCTGTAAGACTGCAAGATAGACACACATGTTCAACTAAGAAAAATAAATCATTCCCCCATTTCTGTCAGCAGAGAACAGTTTTCATGTCTGGCATCTATAATCATCTCTTTTCCCTTTTTCACACTTTTTTCCCCTTCTCTTACCTCCCCCTTGCCGTCTCTCCTCACCTCATCCCTCGTGGCCTCCCCCTCTCATCCCCCTATGGTTGCTCCTCTGCAATAGAAGCAGTCTATGCAGCAATAATGACAGAGAGTCAGTATAATGACAGAGACAGTTTTATAATGGCACAGACAGTGTATAATGATGGGGAAAGTGTGTGTTACCGCTATAGCTAACGAGAGGTTTGCTGGGGCATTAACTATGCATGAACCTCACACCCTACACATACAGCTACACACAGCTGAACCACACACAAGCAGGCAGACACACATGAAGGCACACAAACACACACACAAGCGATTTCAAAGATCACGGAACGGTGAAATTGTCAGCGGAGCCACCACAGGTGCTGTGTTAGACATGAATTAATCATGAAAGAGACCTGTGATGTTTTACTACACTCGCTGCTATTTTTGATTGACAGGAGTGCTTAGAGAGAATTTATGCGGCACAAAGTCTGAGCTGTGTGTCGGGGTCAAGTAGAGTTCAGTTAGCGAGCAGACAAATCCCTGGTGCTGAATTTACAGTAGTAGAAGCACCACATTCCCTCAGCTTACTGTTAGTAAGGCTTACAAGTACACTGACACGGGCTAGTAACTTTAAATTTATGGGAAGTGCTTAAAAGGACATCTTGACATATTATTTCAAGGAATTTTACGGCACATCTGCCTTGTTAAAGGTAGAATCTGTCATTGAAAATGAGGCAGCAGCAGCACCAAAACTCAAGACACAGTGCAACAGATTGGATATTGACTCAAAAGCTCGAATCACAGACAGAACAGGTGGAAATGAAAAAAAAGTAAACTAGGTCAACGATAAAAGCAACGAAAGGCAGAAAAGTCCAAGAGCAAAAAAGTTGGCAGACAAAAGCCCAGAGACAGGGAAAGGCCATAAAACAAATCTATAAAGAAAATGGAACACTTTGGCTGGAAGACAGAATAGAAAATCTGGCAGAGCACTGCTACAGGACAGGTAAACTAGGGAAGATAATGAGCAGGTGTGCAGGTAATGGGGAATTGTGGGAAAGCAACCAGCAGACAAAAAACCTTTTTTAAATAATTTATTGACCATAATAAGACAACTCCAAGTATTTTACTTATAACTTCTGGCTCATCTGAGTGTAATAACATAACACATTTATCACTTTGGTGCCTACCTTCAGCCAGCAGCTGGTTAGCTCAAGCTGCCTTCACATAATAAGAAATTTGCTCCTCGCTCACCGCGATGGAGAGCACAGAGCATAGCTTGCAGCTCAATGCAGAGCAATTATACGTCATCAAGAGGGGTTACATACATCACATACAACTGTTACCTCATCTGCAGCAACCAAGGTTAAAGTTGAAAGAATTTGAACTTTTAAGTGCAGCGCTCGGTGGCAATTTTGAGCGGTGCACCACGCCAAGGGTAGCACTTATACTTGTTGGCCTCTCCCCACAGGAAAGCAATGACACAGCCAGTGCAGAGTGGTTTTACCACTGATCATGTGTGGGCTGCTTTAGCTTAGCAGAAACAATTATTATAGCTTAGACTTATAGCACAAATGAACGTGTCAAATCTTGTTTATTTAATAAGTACAAACACTGTGAGAAAGTGAGTTGTTTGCATGGCAACCAGTCTTTGTGTTAAGTTAAACTCACCGGCTGCTGGTGGCAGCTTCATATTTGATAAATGGATTGTTTGAGTAGTACTTTTCCTTATTATGGTTACATTTAAATGATACGGATACCGACACTCTTCCAGGTTCCAGACGGTTGTCATTACAAAAGGTGGCAGCCCCTTTGATACATGATGCTTTAAAGATTGTGCTTACATGAGAACTACTCATTGGGAAAGATGAAAGTAACTGGATGTGTGAAAATAGCTGAAAGATAGATATTATCTGAAGTCTTTACAAACAGAGAAAATGCTATAAACACTCAGGCTGCACGTCAGTGTGAGTGTAATATAATATAAAGTTGGGGAGAAATTTAAAAAATGATTCTCACATTCCTGGCACAGGGGCAAATAATCTAAGATAACGATCACAGCACTTTTTCCTTTCTTTCATTCTTTTATTCTCTTTTCTCTTTCAGTCAAAGGAGTTTTTGATGTTCGGATAATTACATTCTGCATTTCTCTC